>NC_134904.1:5680024-5682524 GCF_041734735.1 Babylonia areolata | reverse complement strand
CAAAACAATATTCAGAAATCTTTCATTCTCATATTAGACACGAATATTCTTTTCTTTCTTTTTTTTTTTTTTTTTTTTTTTTTTAATCTTACCTCTGTTGTCTATTTTCAACCAATACTGAATAGATGTATAATTAATCATGGAAGACAGGGATATAGAATAGCTGGCTGGCTTGTTTTTTTTTTTTCAATCACACAATAGTAGTTCATTTCCTGCGCACACTTCGGATCGTTATTCTGGGGAAAATTATATATAACACTGAAGGCATGTGGTCAGATTCATCTCTCTAAGGTGTACACAATTAGCAGTTATCAAAAACACTCGAAAATAAGTCACACGACATTAAAAACAAGAGAGGCAAGGCCTTCAAGACTCACTTGTGATACACTTTTAAAAAAAATCTAATCGTTAAAATGTGTTCTGTATTTGTTATTATAAAGCTTCACGTTAAAAAAAAAGAAGAAAAAAAAAGTCCTAACCAAATTCGAAACAAGTCCCCTAGCATTAATTACATAGTAATTTCCCTTTTTTTTACTATCTGCACCAAAACGTTTGCAATAAATAAAACTTCCATGCTTAGCAAAAGAAGTTCCTGTTTGAACAAAAAATGATAATAATGAATGCTCTTGTTGTTGGGTCAGAATATCAGATCAAAGTGCCAAGTTTAGAGAATACAAAAAAATACAAATATAACAGTAAATGCAGTTTGCATATAATTAGGCTTTTTTTTGTGCCCATCCCAGAGGTGCAATATTGTTTTAAACAAGATGACTGGAAAGAACTGAATTTTCCCTATTTTTATGTCTAATTTGGTGTCAAGTGAAAAAGTATTTGCAGAGAAAATGTCAAATGTTAAAGTTTACCACGGACACAAAGACACGGACAACCGAACACCGGGTTAAAACATAGACTCACTTTGTTTACACAAGCGAGTCAAAAAATAGAAAAAAGAAAAGAAAACATTCACGAAAGCTTGTTTCTGAGATCACCCTGACACAAACTATTTGAAGCAGTATACATGGAGTGATGGCCTAGAGGTAACGCGTCCGCTTAGGAAGCGAGAGAATCTGAGCGCGCTGGTTCGAATCACGGCTCGGCCGCTGATATTTTCTCCCCCTCCACTAGATCTTGAGTGGTGGTTTGGACGCTAGTCATTCGGATGAGACGATAAACCGAGGTCCCGTGTGCAGAATGCACTTATCGCACGTAAAAGAACCCACGGCAACAAAAGTGTTGTTCCTGGCAAAAATTTGCAGAAAAAAATCACTTCCAGAGGAAAAACAAAACTGCAAGCAGGAAAAAATACAAAAAAATAAATAAATAAAAAAATGGGTGGCGCTGTAGTGTAGCGACTCGCTCTCCCTGGGGAGTGCTGCCCGAATTTCACACAGAGAAATCTGTTGTGATGAGAAGAAATACAAAAACAAATCAAATATCATGACATTGTTTTCCACAACTATTCAAAATAGTGCCTTCAGAATTCCTGTTAACAATTCATGGACTACTTTTATATTGAACATCAAATATAGACATGTTTTCCTCATGATCATGAGAAATATTTGTGACTGCTGTTCAGATCACCAAGTAACACATAAACACCGTTTCTAACTGAAATATAAAATTAAAAAAAATATCTAAAAAAAAAAAAAGGCTCAGAAAATTAGCAAATAAATACACAAAAAGAACCTTCCATTTTCCACATCAAATGACTGTCATAAGAAAAGCCTCCAGGCTATATATATATATATATACACAGATAAAGATGTTTCATTACGCCAAACAATGATCAATTGATTTTGAAAGCGGCAAAAAGATATATCAGATTCAACTTCATTTTCTTTTTCTTTTTCTTTTCTTTTTTTTTTTTTTTTTACGAACGGACAACGTGTCTATTTTTTTTTTTATTTTATTTTTTTTTTTACGTACGGACAAATCTCACAAGACAACGTGACCGCTTTCCACAAAATGTTAACAGACAGACAAACAGGCACACACAGTATTGACAGAGAGACAGACATTCACAGAGAACAAGAGATAGACAAAAAGTCAGGGACAGACAGAGACACCGAAAGAGAAACGACAGCAGCAGCAGCAGCAGCAATAACAACAACAATAACAGCAGCAGCAACAATAACAACAACAACAACAGGAGCAACAACAACAGCAGCAGCAGCAATAACAGCAACAGCAGCAACAACAACAACAACAGCAGCAACAATAACAGCAGCAGCAGCAATAACAACAACAACAACAACAACAGCAGCAGCAATAACATTATAACTCTCTGCATGCGAACGGCGAAAGAGACGACGTTAACTGCGTTTCACACCAATTACCACCATCAAAATATTGCAAGCGGAAGGCTCTTATACTGAAGAGGTGAATGTTGACAAAGAATACCACAATTCTGACGACGGAAGCTAAAGGTTGGGTCATTGAGACACCCACTGGACATCCGAGGGGTCTGTGTAGAGGAGAAGAGAGGACTGGCCGTACTGAG
>NC_134904.1:5651485-5673985 GCF_041734735.1 Babylonia areolata | reverse complement strand
AACAGGCTGAAAGTACAGGATGGTGGTTAAAAAACCAAAGCAAACGAATCCAGTCTATCCGGGCACAATAACCGAATGGTTAAAGCGTTGGACTTTCAATCCGAGGGTCCCAGGTTCGAATCTTGGTAATGGCGCCTGGTGGGTAAAGGGTGGAGATTTTTCCGATCTCCCAATGTCAACATACGTGCAGACCTGCTAGTGCCTGAACCCCCTTCATGTGTATACGCACGCAGAAGATCACATTAAAGATCCTATAATCCATGTCTGCATTCGATGGGTTATGGAAACAAGAACATACCCAGCATGCACACCCCCGAAAACGGAATATGGCTGCCTAAATGGTGGGGGTAAATAAACAAAAAAACAAAACAAAATGGTCATACATTGTTACATGTTAGTTTGAGTGTGTATGTGCGTGCCTGAAATCTGACTGCATGACACAGGAAACGAATGATGAGCGTCCAGTGGCAGCCGTCAGTCGGCTCTACCCAGGTAGGCAGCCTGCTGTGCAAATGACCCCTGTGTTTGTAAAGCACTTAGAGCTTGGTCTCAGACCAAGGAAAGGCGCTATATAAGTATCCATATCAATCACTCAATCAATCTTTTCTCACCTGGAAATTCATTATTGTGCATCCACAGGCTCGTCACACACACCACACCTCTCCCAGAACACAATTGTAAAAAAAAAAAAAAACAAGAGAGGCAAGGCCTTCAAGACTCACTTGTGATACACTTAACACAAAAAAATCCAAGCTTTTTATGTATTGAGTATAATTTCTAAATGTAATGTTCAAGATGAGAAAGATCAGTTTAAAGCAAATTAAGTCCCCTAGCATTAATTACAGAGTAATTTCCCTTTATTACTATCTGCACCAAAACGTTTGCAAAATAAATAAAACTTCCATGCTTAGCAAAAGAAGTTCCTGTTTGAACAAAAAATGATAATAATGGCTGCTCTTGTTTGGTCAGAATATCAGATCAAAGTGCCAAGTTTAGAGAATACAAAAAATATAAATATAACAGTAAATGCAGTTTGCATATAATTAGGCTTCTTTTTTTTTTTTTTTTTTTTTTGTGCCCATCCCAGAGGTGCAATATTGTTTTAACCAAGATGACTGGAAAGAACTGAATTTTTCCTATTTTTATGCCTAATTTGGTGTCAACTGACAAAGTATTTGCTGAGAAAATGTCAATGTTAAAGTTTACCACACACACACACACACACACACACACACACACACACTGAGACAACCGAACACCAGGTTAAAACATAGACTCACTTTGTTTACACAAGTGAGTCAAAAAAGTCTTGAAGTAAAGACAAGAAAAGCTCAGTGATAACTGACATTGCTGTGAGTGTGATGCAAAAGAACAGAAAAATCAGAGGGTGGGTCATTTCTTTATGTCTTTCGATGTGTTCGTGTGTTTCAGATAAGAGCAAGAGTTAACAAAGAAATCAAACTATATCAGTATATGGGTAATCAGTTGTCTGAATGTGTGTGTGTGTGGGTACATGTGTGTGTGTTATGTCTGTGTGCATGCGCATGAGTGTGGGTGTGTGTGTGCGCGCGCGTGTGCGCATTTGCATGTACATGTGTGTGTGTGTGTGTGCACGAGTAAAAAAAATCCCAACATGCACAAGGAGACAGTTGAACAAACAGACAGACAGACAGACAGACAGACAGACAGACTCCCAACAGAGACAGACACCTTTAGAGACAAACAAAGAGAGGCCTGCATCAAACAGCACATCAAACACCACATCAAACACCACACCAATCACCACATCAAACACCACACCAAACACCACATCAAACTCCACACCAAACACCACATCAAACTCCACATCAAACTCCACACCAAACACCAACCACACCAAACACCACACCAAACTCCACATCAAACACCACACCAAACACCACACCAAAATCCACATCAAACACCACATCAAACACCACATCAAACACCACACCAAACACCACATCAAACTCCACACCAAACACCACATCAAACACCACACCAAACACCACATCAAACACCACATCAAACACCACACCAAACTCCACACCAAACACCACATCAAACACCACACCAAACACCACATCAAACACCACATCAAACACCACATCAAACTCCACATCAAACACCACACCAAACACCACACCAAACTCCACACCAAACACCACATCAAACTCCACATCAAACAGCTTCTCACTAGAACCCCATGGGGTCGACGTCTGTGTGGGGCGACTTTTCCACTCCGTTCAGGGCGTCCGCTATTCCTGCTGCCTGGTACAGGAACAGCTCCACCTGAAAGTGAAGAATAATTGTGATCATGATATTGATAAGGAGGAGGAGGAGAAGAAGAAAAAGGAGGAGGAGGAGGAGGAGGAGGAGAAGAAGGAGGAGGAGAAGAAGAAGGAGGAGGAGGAGGAGAAGAAGAAGAAGCATTTAGATCTAGATATATCATATGGGAAGCTGAAAATTCCAACAATGACAACAACAATGCTGACATTTGATCATCATAAGTAATGAATTAATATTACAATGATAGTAGTGTGTGAGAGTTCTACAGTTCCCCCTGTAACACCCAACTCTCTCACTCTCTCCCTCCCCCCTCTCTCTCTCTCTCTCCGAGTCTCTCTCTCTCCCCTCTACTGCAGTAAAAGTTTATAAATTCATCATTTCATGTATCAATCATGTATATGTTTATCACTTTATGCTGGTTTGATACTATGATTTTTTTTTTTTTTTTACTTTCTAGTACTGAAATTCTAGGGGTGGGTTTTGTTTCTTCTTTTAAATATCTTTCTTTCATTTTCTCCCCTTTTTCAACAGCTGAATAAAAAATATATATTAAGAAAAAGCACTACATGCTTACTTACTCTGTTACCCTCAGTGAATAAAAATCATCCTCTCTATGAATAAACCATCCAAATCCAAATCCAAATGTCTAGGTACAACTTGACAGTAATGACACACAATCAGTCACACACTTGTCTCTAGGTACAACTTGACAGTAATGACACACAATCAGTCACACACTTATCTCCAGGTACAACTTGACAGTAATGACACACAATCAGTCACACACTTATCTCCAGGTACAACTGGACAGTAAGGACACACAATCAGTCACACACTTATCTCCAGGTACAACTGGACAGTAAGGACACACAATCAGTCACACACTTATCTCTAAGTACAACTTGACAGACACACAATCAGTCACACACTTATCTCTAGGTACAACTGGACAGTAATGACACACAATCAGTCACACACTTATCTCCAGGTACAACTGGACAGTATTGACACACAATCAGTCACACACTTATCTCTAGGTACAACTGGACAGTATTGACACACAATCAGTCACACACTTATCTCCAGGTACAACTGGACAGTAATGACACACAATCAGTCACACACTTATCTCTAGGTACAACTGGACAGTAATGACACACAATCAGTCACACACTTATCTCCAGGTACAACTTGACAGTAATGACACACAATCAGTCACACACTTATCTCTAAGTACAACTTGACAGTAATGACACACAATCAGTCACACACTTATCTCCAGGTACAACTGGACAGTAATGACACACAATCAGTCACACACTTATCTCTAGGTACAACTGGACAGTAATGACACACAATCAGTCACACACTTATCTCCAGGTACAACTTGACAGTAATGACACACAATCAGTCACACACTTATCTCTAGGTACAACTCGACAGTAATGACACACAATCAGTCACACACTTGTTCATTTTGATGCACATGTCTGAAGGTGAAAGTACAGTTCATAAATATTTTCTAAAACAAAATCGTATATTTATATACACAAATTATCCAATGAATCAAAAAAAAAAAAAAAGATAAGTGAAATATTCTTTTTATTATCAATAGAATAATAGAAATAAATTAACTAACTGAAAGAATGAATAAACAAACATCAACAAAATAGAATAAGAAAATATAAATTAATTAATCAATTAAATGAATGAATGAATAAATGAACAAACAAACAAACAAACAAACAGATAAACACGTAAAAAAACAAAACAAAATAAAATACAAACTCAAAAACTAAAACAAAATCTTGCTGAAGAAGAAACAATTCCAACCGCAGCCCAGCCCAGCCCAGCCCAGCCCAGCCCAGCACAGCCCAGCCCAGCCCAGCCCAGCCCAGCCCAGCCCAGCCCAGCACAGCCCAGCCCAGCACAGCCCAGCACAGCCCAGCACAGCCCAGCCCAGCACGGCCCGACTCACGTGATGCCACAAGGGTGAGTGCATCTTCCTGTGCTTGTCCGTCTGGATCTGTTGCTGCATCCACTTGAGGTTCTGGGTCAGGAAGACGGAGAGCTTGCTGCAGTACTGGCTGTAAGGCTTGGGACAGTAGCCGGCCATCGTGTTGGTCCAGTGCATCATGGTGACGTTTCGCGTCAGCCGGCCCTCCGCGACTCCCGCGGCGTAGGCCTGGACGGAGTCTGGGAAGCTCTGTGCCGTCTTCAGCTGCAGGTACCCCCACCTGCCACAGCGTGGATGGAGGAGGAGTAGAGAACTAGAGCCTTGTCATGTTGTCCCCCAAAACCTAAATAGACCTCCATAGCACTAGCAGTAATGTCATCTTCTTCCTTCCTTTCTTCCTTCCTTCCTTCCAGAGAATGACCACAATCAAGTGTTGATTATTCTGTTACTGTTTGGGGGATCTGCAGAAAAAAAGCTCTAATTCTAAAAAAAATTATTTTAAAAAAATAATAAGAAGAATAAAAAAAAAAAATTAAAAAAAAGGACCTTCATTTCGCAGTATCTAGGCTAGATCACTCTGGCATCATCAACATTCATATATTATTTTTTCCAGGGTCAAATGATTTTCAGGCGATGAATGAATGGATTGGAAACAAATCTATAGCAGATCCTAGTTCCATCTACATGTGCAAGCAATGTCTGACACAGATCTGCACACAAGGTTCTAGTGAGTTGTTTCTGTCTTCAGTTTAATGTCTTTCCACTTGAAGTGATATTAGACGAAAAAAAAAAAAACTTTAAAAAAAAATATTTAAAAAAAAAACAAACAAAAAAACAGACGGAGGGGGGTAGGGGTTGTGGGAGGGGGAGGGGGAAGAAGTATGTGTGTATGTGTGGAGGGGGTGTAGGGAGAGACAACGCTGGGGGGAAATGGAAATGTTATAAACGCCAACATCAAACAACTGTAACAAATCTCCTGAAGGACTACACAGCAAACCTTTTGCAATAACAAATAACATATTGGAATTGTTAAAAACAAGTCTGGAAAAAAAACATTTTAGATTATGACATTCAAATAATGAAATATTACGTGGTTGCTAGAAATATGTTCTCCACATATGCATTTAACATCTTTGCTGAACTTTGTTATAAAAGCATTCAGCTTTATCCTGTTTGATAATGTATGAATCTGCCATAATCTTATTGAATTTCTGTACGTATTTGACTGATTTATACTAGTTCCCAGCTGTTGAACATTAAGTACACTATGGTTTAAAGCTTTGCCATTTCGCTGGTATAAATTCCCTGACTTTGCTCCACAATGTTGTTTTTTTTTCAAGTAATTGATAACCCTCTTGTACAGATAGAGGCAAATAAAGTTCTATGGTTCCATGTTCGTTTTTTGCACCTTTTCTTGCAGCCCTGTCAGCCTATTCATTGTAGGGAATACCAAGATGTGAAGAAACCCAGCAAAAAGAAATATATGTTCCTTTCAAACTTAAAAGATGTAAAATGTGCCTGATTTCTATTATAATCTTGGATTTGTTCTTACAATTTGATGAGTTTAAAGCATATAATATGGATTTGGAGTCAACACAAAACAAGACTTGTACTTGTAGAAGGCAAACTGGAAGATCAAGAATATGATTTAGAGCCATAACAACAGCAACAAGTTCAGCAGTGAATATTGAACGATTTTTACCAATATAGTATGATCTTTCTGTTTTCAGTTCTGATATAATGAAAGCTGAACCTGCTTGGCCATTGTCTAATAGTGAGCCATCTGTGTAAATCTGTAAGTGTAAATGATCACAGTATCTACCTTCAAGATGTACTTGGACTTCCGTTGCCATGATATTCAGATTTTCATTCTTTTTAATATCAGTATGATAGATGTCAAATTTGCTTTTTTCATCTCCCAGATGGGGTATGGACTTAAGGTCTTCTGTGTGTCTACATCATCTGAATTAATTTCAGACTTTTCGAACAGGTTTGACACAAACGTGCCAATGGGTGTTAAATAAGATATGTTTTTAGCTCTTCTGGAGAAGTTGTTTTTGGATGTAATTTTTACTTCCTCTGATGTATAATTTCAGTTGTTGAGCTTCTCAATACATTAGTAGTATAAGAGATGGGGGTTCTATATACAACTTTTTTGGGCGTATTAGCTTGTGTTAAGGCCCTCAAGCATAAAAAAAATTTAGTCAAAACCTGTGTATGTTGGAGTAATATGACCCTCAAGCATAAAAAAAATATATAGTTAAAACAAGTTATATGTGTATGGAGAGCCAAATCACAAGATTAAAAAAAAATATATGATGGTTGGGTATGTGTATGGGGGAGCGAAACGGTCATGGGGGTTCTATATACAACCGACCCCAGCCCAAAACCGCGCAATACCGCCCTGAAGCATCATAAAAAAAATCTAGTTAAAACCAGTTATAACCAGTTACGTGTATGGAGAGCGAAACGGTCGCCCCGTGTGTGCTAGCGACCGCACGGCGTGTGTAGTGGGAGTGGTCCCGCGCACAGCCTGCTTCCCGCGCGCGCGAAGATTGTGATCACCCTATTAGAGAAAAGATTATATTGTATATATAGAAAAAATAATGCCTTTTCCACATAACATTTGTGAGTACCCCCAAGTTAAAACAAATAGAGTATGCGGTCGAGCTTGCATGGGGCTCTATTGTAAAGATCATATTAAATGTCATAGAAAAGGAATGTCACTTCCAGTACTTTGTATAAAATGCAACCTTTATGTACGTACGAAGTATGTTATTTGTTGTAAATGTAAGCATAAAAAAGAGAAGCCTCCTCCCATGGAGAAAAAGATTGATCCTATACCCGATTGTGGAGAACATTCAAGCGACTCTGAGGATGATGATGATGACGATGATGAAATTGACCCTTTTGAAACTTATTCAAGAGGGTATATTCCACCCTTTGGTGGAGTAATCATTGGATTCAGAGATTGATCAACTTGTAAAAAAAAATCCTATTAGAGAAAAAAATATAATAGTATATATAGAGAGAAAAATGGTGCAACGGTATTCTGAAAAGTATTACCGTGATCTCGCTTCAAGAAAAGAGATTCCTAATCATGAATCTATGAATAAAACTGAGTTGATAAAAGCACTGGGGTTTGATGCTTTGGAGGGGGAGACCAATGCTACGCTTAAAGATATTGCACGAAAGCTCAAAATTCGTGGTTTTAGTAGAATGAAAAAAGATGAACTTATTAAAAATATACGTCAACTACAACATAAAGCTGAATCCACGGAGGAGTTTGGTAGTATTATTAAAAATTATAAACTTGCGGCTCTTCCAAATGAAATAGATCCGCTTTCGTTTATGATGAGTAAAGTGGACACTATTAACCAAAGAGCTATTCCACTGACCAAACAAAATATTGTTTTAACGGTGGAGTTTGGTCAAATTAAAAATAATGATACTACTGTAGCTGTATTTCGATCGGAATATCAAAGTATTATTGATGTTGTTGATGATCAAGATATTGAAAAACAAATAAAACAGATTTTGTTAAAAATAGAAAATTTTACAAATGAAGGTTCAGGATGGTTCATTAAAAGAATCTTTAGTTTATGGGTGAATAGAGTTTCTATTACATCTCCAGGATCCTTTATTGAATCACCACAGTGGTTAAAAAATAAAAGAGCTGTGATTAATATTAAAAATAAAGATGATCAATGTATAAGACATTGTTTACGTGCACACAAGTTTCCAGCAAAAGCGAATTCTAATTTAACTTATTCCTATCCTTCTGATGATGGGTTTAATTTTGAAAATATTGACTTTCCTACACCAATAAAGCAAATTACAAGGATCGAGACTCAAAATAATATTGCTATTAATGTATACTATTTAAAAAATAAAACGATTGAACGCGCAAGAATATCAAAACAACCCACCAACATGGAGCGTATTAAACTTCTTATTATAGAAAATGAAAATGGTGGACAACATTATACTTATATTAAGAATTTTAACAGACTACTGAGTAATACAAACAAACACAAAGCAGCCATGTACTTTTGTGAGTATTGCTTGACAGGTACAACATCATCAGAACTTTTAGAAGAACATATTAAGCGATGCGCGCAGATCAACCACAAGAACTATTCTCGCGTTGAGATGCCATCGGAGAAGACAAAAATGATCAAATTTACCAATTTTCAAAAACAAATGCAAGTTAGTGATGTGATATATGCTGATTTTGAGGCGATTTGTAAAGAAATAAAAGACGATTCGAATAATACCATCAAAGAAAGCGAACACATCATCTCGTCATACGGGTTTGTGCATGTTAGGTCTGATGGAAGGGCATACAAACCGCAACTATTTCGTGGTGAGAATGCGGTCAGTCATTTTCTCGAAAAACTTCAAAGAATATATTATCATACTGTCAAGGAATTGAAAAAACCAGTTCCAATAAAGATGACCAAAAAAGATAACGAATCGTTTGAAAACGAACGAGTTTGTTGGATATGTAGAGGGGAACTACCCGCAAATGATAAAGTAAGAGATCATGACCATATCACAGGGAACTATAGAGGTGCCGCGCATGCATCGTGTAATCTTAAATTGAGAATAAAACCCGACGAATTTGTGTTGCCGATATTATTTCACAACCTCAAAGGTTACGACTCTCACGCGATCATTTCGGAGCTCGCGAACAAAGGTGGTGGTAGAATTACGTGTATCGCGAATAATAAAGAGAAGTACATCACATTCAGTTGGGGAAGGTTGAAGTTTTTAGATAGCTTCGCATTCTTGAGTTCGAGTCTCGACCAGCTTGCGAAGAACCTTCCGGATGATAAGAAGTTTTTAACGCGCAAACATTTCACAGATGAGGAGGAGTTCAAGCTCGTTACGAGAAAAGGAGTCTTTCCGTACGAATATATTACCGATTGGAGTAAATACGAAGATACGAAACTACCAAAGAAAAGTCATTTCTTTAGTAAACTTAACAACACGGATATATCAGAAAGTGACCACGAGCATGCCAAGAATGTGTGGAAGAAGTTTAAATGTAAGAATCTAGGTGATTATAACGATCTGTACTTAATCACTGATGTGTTGTTACTTGCCGATGTGTTCCAGAATTTTAGAAATACGTGTTTGCGAACTCATAATCTCGATCCTGTTCATTATTACACGCTTCCCGGAATGTCTTGGGATGCTTTACTCAAGAGTACGGGAATAGAACTCGAACTGTTGACGGATATCGAACAATATAACATGATAGAGGCGGGAATACGCGGTGGAATCAGTATGACTGTAAGAAGATACGCGGAGGCTAATAACAAGTATATGAAAGATTACAGACCTGAAAAAACGGATTCGTATATCATGTATCTCGACGCGAACAACTTGTATGGTTGGGCGATGTTACAAGCTTTACCCACGGGTGGATTTATCTGGGATAACGATGTCAATCTCGAAAAGATTCTAAATCACCCCAACGATGATGAGACGGGATATATTGTGGAGTGTGATATCGAGTACCCTGAGGAATTACACGACGAACATAACGATTATCCCCTAGCTCCTGAGAAAATAGAAATAAAACTCGAAAACCTCTCACCCTATCAACGACGCCTTCGTGAAAAACTCGAGATGCGCGGAAAGGAAACGAGAAAATTAGTTCCGAATCTATGGAATAAGGTTGGTTATGTCGTTCACTATAGAAATCTCAAACTATACACGCAACTTGGCATGAAAGTAACTAAAATCACAAAAGTGTTAAAGTTTAATCAAAGTCCCTGGATGGCGCCCTATATATTGATGAACACCAAACTGAGACAAGCCGCTACTAACGATGCCGATAAAGATCTGTATAAATTAATGAACAACTCGGTATTTGGTAAAACTATGGAAAATATCAGAATGAGAACGAATATCAAATTATTCAAGTTAGATGAAGAGGACAAGGCACGCAAACTAATAAACAAACCGGCTTATGTCGATCATATGATCATCAACGAGAAACTTCTAGCGATTCACTACAAAAAAAATAAGCTTGTGCTCAATAAACCTATCTATATCGGGATGGCCATTCTCGACCTATCAAAGTATCTCATGTATGATTTGTATTACAACCACTACAAGAAAAAATATGGATGCAGGTTGTTATATACTGATACCGATTCATTCATTCTCCACGTAGAATGCGAGGATTTTATCGCTTGTATGGATGATAATGTACATGACCGCAGTAATTTTCCAAAAGATCATCCATTGTATGATAAATCGATAGAGAAAGTGCCAGGATACATGAAAAGTGAGCTCGGATGTAAACCGATCCAACAATTCTGCGGCTTGCGCTCAAAGATGTATTCGGTTGTAGCGGATGATGGATCAGTTATCAAGAAAGCCAAGGGCATAAAAAAATGTGTGGTGAAGGATGAAATTGAACCTGATATGTATAAGGAGTGTATTGATCGATCTGTTCAATTTACTAATAGTATGAGAACGTTCAGATCGTATAAGCACAAGATGTACACGATCAAGCAAATGAAGACATCACTCTCACCGTACGATTCCAAACGCTATTGGCTAGATGATGGTATTACATCTTACGCCTACGGGCACTATGGTATTTCTGTATCGTGAGGAACAACCATAAGCTCTTCGTGTACAAACCCTCTGGATGGACCATTTTGTAAATAATAAAGAATAGGATCGCCGGGCATCATACGCTTAATATTATAAACTTTAAGAGACCAAACGGGATCCGTTGCTCGTTTGCGAGCTCCACCCTCGAGCTCACCGGGCTCATACAAGTACCGAACTTGCGCATCAGGCGGTAACTCTCCTTTATCATCTTTAGTCGGTGCAGAGGATTCGGCTTCTACCGATTTGGCCTTTATTGCGACCGACGGTTTCTTACCTATAAGTCTCGTCACCTCATTATTCAATGCAGCCACAACAGCTGGTAATCTAGTGACCCATTCTGTTGATCGATTCGGGGATTTCATTTCAGCCACATATTGATGACTAAACAATCGTTCTGCCAGCGTACGATTAAATCTTTCTACAATAGCCTGGCTTCTGTGTGTCTTTCCACGCCTTACTTTTTTAAAAATTTTGTTCACAGCACCCATAAACTCTCGGCCAGGATCTACCTGAAGAAGTTTGGGCAACTTCAATGGGCTACGGTCGTAAATACGTAAAAAAGCGGCCGCCACTTCGACGCTGTCTTTCGTTGTTAGGGGTTCGGCTTCTTTATATCGACTCGCAACATCAACGACAGTCAGCGCATACTTATACGTCTTACGCCCGATTCTGTCATAGGGTAAAAATAAAAGGTCAGCCTGATGAACCTCATTTGGGACAGTAATATCAAATTTTGCTCTCGGAATATACTTTGGAGGGGGTAGATAAATTTGCCATATAGCTTGTTTTTCTAACCATTTTCTAGCCTCATCCTCAGACACCTTGGCTGCTTTCGCGAGTTTTTTAATCGCCGAATAACCCTTCCAATAACCGCTTGGGCTGTAATAGATCTTTTCCATTTTATTTAAGAAAGTAAATGTTTAATATTTTGAAATCGCAACGCCAAAAATGACCATGGTCATGATAATAAATACGTATTCTCGATCTTTTTGTCCCTCTGAGGGTGTATAAAAATCTGAAAGTTGGGGTTTTTGAGAAAGAGGGGGTAGTGGCTCCCCCATCACTTTATAATATTCTTGCATAGCCATATCCACATCCTTAAACGTGTTCACAGCATGTTGTTGTTGTCTTAGTTTTTCATTGATATAATCTAAACGTTGAATCCTCTCTTTCTGCCATTCTGCGGTCGCTGCCTGAAGTTGTTCTTGTGCTTTGTTGTGTCGTTTCTGTTCTTCTAACGCGTCTGAAGACCCCAGTTTACTAAATAAAAAATTACTTCCGGTAAATGCTAAAGCGTTTACTACTGCCCCACCAACGAGTAACGCTACTGATGCCATACTATAATGATGATATTATTATTACTTCAAAATATCATGTGGGAGAATACCTTGTTTTTCCAACATATCCTTCGTAGCCATAGCGAGGGCTATATCCAAAGTGACCATCCCGATATCTTCGAGGTTGAAAGCCAGTCTAGGTGTCGGGGCTTTCGTAAATATTAATTTTGTCAATCTCGAGTAACCAGCGGCCAATGCGCTGACCACAACCGCGTGGTATACAGTGTTTGCAATTTCTTTACCGTTTATATTTGGCGTTGCCATTGTTGTTTATAAATAGTGTACAAATTAATGTTCAATACATGATAAATGGGTTGGGTTTTGTTACCACAGGTGGTGGTGGTGGTTTTTTCGACCGATTAAAATATATGTAAACACCACAACCTATTATCATCGCAGCAGCAACGTACAAGGGATTGATAAAAACGTGATCTGGTCTCCTCGATGATGATGGTTCTTGTTGTTGTTCATCTTTCGCTTTTCGAAGTTTTTCAAGAAGTTCTTCATGTTTTGCTTTTCTAGCAGCAGCACCTTTTCGACCCGCTTCAACTTTCTTCTGATTCTTTGGTTTCGTTACTTCCTCCATTATATTTATTAAATTGACAATGTTTAACAGTAGTTACAGCTGTGGTGAGCGGAGCTAAGAACATGCCAAATCTGTGATATAGTTCGCAAGTAAAACTGTTAAGCGCATGTCCCAGGAATGGATCTTGCTCGAGATCACTATTTAATTTTGTTTGGTCATCAATTGGGAGATACATACAAACTGCTCTGGTATACAGTTGTATAATTGTATTACCGAGTGATTTTGTAATCATCGATCCTAAACTCGCTTCGTATCTCGTATAAAGCTTGTCTATATCCGGATCTTTCATCGCTTCGATTTTATCAACACTAAACTCTTTCCCTAAATATTCTTTTGCTCCACCGGCTGAGACCACCGCCATAAGCCTGTCACGTTTGGGATCCTCGGATAGTAATTGGTCCATCTTCTTCTTATATTCTATATATCTCCTTTTAAGTTTAAAATAATAAAAAACTACAAATCCAACGACTAAAAGTGTTAAGAAATTGCTAACCAGTGTTAAGAAATTGCTAACCAGTGCTAACAGTTCCTTAGCACTGGTTAGCAATTTCTTAACACTGGTTAGCAATTTCTTAACACTTTTAGTCGTTGGATTTGTAGTTTTTTATTATTTTAAACTTAAAAGGAGATATATAGAATATAAGAAGAAGATGGACCAATTACTATCCGAGGATCCCAAACGTGACAGGCTTATGGCGGTGGTCTCAGCCGGTGGAGCAAAAGAATATTTAGGGAAAGAGTTTAGTGTTGATAAAATCGAAGCGATGAAAGATCCGGATATAGACAAGCTTTATACGAGATACGAAGCGAGTTTAGGATCGATGATTACAAAATCACTCGGTAATACAATTATACAACTGTATACCAGAGCAGTTTGTATGTATCTCCCAATTGATGACCAAACAAAATTAAATAGTGATCTCGAGCAAGATCCATTCCTGGGACATGCGCTTAACAGTTTTACTTGCGAACTATATCACAGATTTGGCATGTTCTTAGCTCCGCTCACCACAGCTGTAACTACTGTTAAACATTGTCAATTTAATAAATATAATGGAGGAAGTAACGAAACCAAAGAATCAGAAGAAAGTTGAAGCGGGTCGAAAAGGTGCTGCTGCTAGAAAAGCAAAACATGAAGAACTTCTTGAAAAACTTCGAAAAGCGAAAGATGAACAACAACAAGAACCATCATCATCGAGGAGACCAGATCACGTTTTTATCAATCCCTTGTACGTTGCTGCTGCGATGATAATAGGTTGTGGTGTTTACATATATTTTAATCGGTCGAAAAAACCACCACCACCACCTGTGGTAACAAAACCCAACCCATTTATCATGTATTGAACATTAATTTGTACACTATTTATAAACAACAATGGCAACGCCAAATATAAACGGTAAAGAAATTGCAAACACTGTATACCACGCGGTTGTGGTCAGCGCATTGGCCGCTGGTTACTCGAGATTGACAAAATTAATATTTACGAAAGCCCCGACACCTAGACTGGCTTTCAACCTCGAAGATATCGGGATGGTCACTTTGGATATAGCCCTCGCTATGGCTACGAAGGATATGTTGGAAAAACAAGGTATTCTCCCACATGATATTTTGAAGTAATAATAATATCATCATTATAGTATGGCATCAGTAGCGTTACTCGTTGGTGGGGCAGTAGTAAACGCTTTAGCATTTACCGGAAGTAATTTTTTATTTAGTAAACTGGGGTCTTCAGACGCGTTAGAAGAACAGAAACGACACAACAAAGCACAAGAACAACTTCAGGCAGCGACCGCAGAATGGCAGAAAGAGAGGATTCAACGTTTAGATTATATCAATGAAAAACTAAGACAACAACAACATGCTGTGAACACGTTTAAGGATGTGGATATGGCTATGCAAGAATATTATAAAGTGATGGGGGAGCCACTACCCCCTCTTTCTCAAAAACCCCAACTTTCAGATTTTTATACACCCTCAGAGGGACAAAAAGATCGAGAATACGTATTTATTATCATGACCATGGTCATTTTTGGCGTTGCGATTTCAAAATATTAAACATTTACTTTCTTAAATAAAATGGAAAAGATCTATTACAGCCCAAGCGGTTATTGGAAGGGTTATTCGGCGATTAAAAAACTCGCGAAAGCAGCCAAGGTGTCTGAGGATGAGGCTAGAAAATGGTTAGAAAAACAAGCTATATGGCAAATTTATCTACCCCCTCCAAAGTATATTCCGAGAGCAAAATTTGATATTACTGTCCCAAATGAGGTTCATCAGGCTGACCTTTTATTTTTACCCTATGACAGAATCGGGCGTAAGACGTATAAGTATGCGCTGACTGTCGTTGATGTTGCGAGTCGATATAAAGAAGCCGAACCCCTAACAACGAAAGACAGCGTCGAAGTGGCGGCCGCTTTTTTACGTATTTACGACCGTAGCCCATTGAAGTTGCCCAAACTTCTTCAGGTAGATCCTGGCCGAGAGTTTATGGGTGCTGTGAACAAAATTTTTAAAAAAGTAAGGCGTGGAAAGACACACAGAAGCCAGGCTATTGTAGAAAGATTTAATCGTACGCTGGCAGAACGATTGTTTAGTCATCAATATGTGGCTGAAATGAAATCCCCGAATCGATCAACAGAATGGGTCACTAGATTACCAGCTGTTGTGGCTGCATTGAATAATGAGGTGACGAGACTTATAGGTAAGAAACCGTCGGTCGCAATAAAGGCCAAATCGGTAGAAGCCGAATCCTCTGCACCGACTAAAGATGATAAAGGAGAGTTACCGCCTGATGCGCAAGTTCGGTACTTGTATGAGCCCGGTGAGCTCGAGGGTGGAGCTCGCAAACGAGCAACGGATCCCGTTTGGTCTCTTAAAGTTTATAATATTAAGCGTATGATGCCCGGCGATCCTATTCTTTATTATTTACAAAATGGTCCATCCAGAGGGTTTGTACACGAAGAGCTTATGGTTGTTCCTCACGATACAGAAATACCATAGTGCCCGTAGGCGTAAGATGTAATACCATCATCTAGCCAATAGCGTTTGGAATCGTACGGTGAGAGTGATGTCTTCATTTGCTTGATCGTGTACATCTTGTGCTTATACGATCTGAACGTTCTCATACTATTAGTAAATTGAACAGATCGATCAATACACTCCTTATACATATCAGGTTCAATTTCATCCTTCACCACACATTTTTTTATGCCCTTGGCTTTCTTGATAACTGATCCATCATCCGCTACAACCGAATACATCTTTGAGCGCAAGCCGCAGAATTGTTGGATCGGTTTACATCCGAGCTCACTTTTCATGTATCCTGGCACTTTCTCTATCGATTTATCATACAATGGATGATCTTTTGGAAAATTACTGCGGTCATGTACATTATCATCCATACAAGCGATAAAATCCTCGCATTCTACGTGGAGAATGAATGAATCGGTATCAGTATATAACAACCTGCATCCATATTTTTTCTTGTAGTGGTTGTAATACAAATCATACATGAGATACTTTGATAGGTCGAGAATGGCCATCCCGATATAGATAGGTTTATTGAGCACAAGCTTATTTTTTTTGTAGTGAATCGCTAGAAGTTTCTCGTTGATGATCATATGATCGACATAAGCCGGTTTGTTTATTAGTTTGCGTGCCTTGTCCTCTTCATCTAACTTGAATAATTTGATATTCGTTCTCATTCTGATATTTTCCATAGTTTTACCAAATACCGAGTTGTTCATTAATTTATACAGATCTTTATCGGCATCGTTAGTAGCGGCTTGTCTCAGTTTGGTGTTCATCAATATATAGGGCGCCATCCAGGGACTTTGATTAAACTTTAACACTTTTGTGATTTTAGTTACTTTCATGCCAAGTTGCGTGTATAGTTTGAGATTTCTATAGTGAACGACATAACCAACCTTATTCCATAGATTCGGAACTAATTTTCTCGTTTCCTTTCCGCGCATCTCGAGTTTTTCACGAAGGCGTCGTTGATAGGGTGAGAGGTTTTCGAGTTTTATTTCTATTTTCTCAGGAGCTAGGGGATAATCGTTATGTTCGTCGTGTAATTCCTCAGGGTACTCGATATCACACTCCACAATATATCCCGTCTCATCATCGTTGGGGTGATTTAGAATCTTTTCGAGATTGACATCGTTATCCCAGATAAATCCACCCGTGGGTAAAGCTTGTAACATCGCCCAACCATACAAGTTGTTCGCGTCGAGATACATGATATACGAATCCGTTTTTTCAGGTCTGTAATCTTTCATATACTTGTTATTAGCCTCCGCGTATCTTCTTACAGTCATACTGATTCCACCGCGTATTCCCGCCTCTATCATGTTATATTGTTCGATATCCGTCAACAGTTCGAGTTCTATTCCCGTACTCTTGAGTAAAGCATCCCAAGACATTCCGGGAAGCGTGTAATAATGAACAGGATCGAGATTATGAGTTCGCAAACACGTATTTCTAAAATTCTGGAACACATCGGCAAGTAACAACACATCAGTGATTAAGTACAGATCGTTATAATCACCTAGATTCTTACATTTAAACTTCTTCCACACATTCTTGGCATGCTCGTGGTCACTTTCTGATATATCCGTGTTGTTAAGTTTACTAAAGAAATGACTTTTCTTTGGTAGTTTCGTATCTTCGTATTTACTCCAATCGGTAATATATTCGTACGGAAAGACTCCTTTTCTCGTAACGAGCTTGAACTCCTCCTCATCTGTGAAATGTTTGCGCGTTAAAAACTTCTTATCATCCGGAAGGTTCTTCGCAAGCTGGTCGAGACTCGAACTCAAGAATGCGAAGCTATCTAAAAACTTCAACCTTCCCCAACTGAATGTGATGTACTTCTCTTTATTATTCGCGATACACGTAATTCTACCACCACCTTTGTTCGCGAGCTCCGAAATGATCGCGTGAGAGTCGTAACCTTTGAGGTTGTGAAATAATATCGGCAACACAAATTCGTCGGGTTTTATTCTCAATTTAAGATTACACGATGCATGCGCGGCACCTCTATAGTTCCCTGTGATATGGTCATGATCTCTTACTTTATCATTTGCGGGTAGTTCCCCTCTACATATCCAACAAACTCGTTCGTTTTCAAACGATTCGTTATCTTTTTTGGTCATCTTTATTGGAACTGGTTTTTTCAATTCCTTGACAGTATGATAATATATTCTTTGAAGTTTTTCGAGAAAATGACTGACCGCATTCTCACCACGAAATAGTTGCGGTTTGTATGCCCTTCCATCAGACCTAACATGCACAAACCCGTATGACGAGATGATGTGTTCGCTTTCTTTGATGGTATTATTCGAATCGTCTTTTATTTCTTTACAAATCGCCTCAAAATCAGCATATATCACATCACTAACTTGCATTTGTTTTGAAAATTGGTAAATTTGATCATTTTTGTCTTCTCCGATGGCATCTCAACGCGAGAATAGTTCTTGTGGTTGATCTGCGCGCATCGCTTAATATGTTCTTCTAAAAGTTCTGATGATGTTGTACCTGTCAAGCAATACTCACAAAAGTACATGGCTGCTTTGTGTTTGTTTGTATTACTCAGTAGTCTGTTAAAATTCTTAATATAAGTATAATGTTGTCCACCATTTTCATTTTCTATAATAAGAAGTTTAATACGCTCCATGTTGGTGGGTTGTTTTGATATTCTTGCGCGTTCAATCGTTTTATTTTTTAAATAGTATACATTAATAGCAATATTATTTTGAGTCTCGATCCTTGTAATTTGCTTTATTGGTGTAGGAAAGTCAATATTTTCAAAATTAAACCCATCATCAGAAGGATAGGAATAAGTTAAATTAGAATTCGCTTTTGCTGGAAACTTGTGTGCACGTAAACAATGTCTTATACATTGATCATCTTTATTTTTAATATTAATCACAGCTCTTTTATTTTTTAACCACTGTGGTGATTCAATAAAGGATCCTGGAGATGTAATAGAAACTCTATTCACCCATAAACTAAAGATTCTTTTAATGAACCATCCTGAACCTTCATTTGTAAAATTTTCTATTTTTAACAAAATCTGTTTTATTTGTTTTTCAATATCTTGATCATCAACAACATCAATAATACTTTGATATTCCGATCGAAATACAGCTACAGTAGTATCATTATTTTTAATTTGACCAAACTCCACCGTTAAAACAATATTTTGTTTGGTCAGTGGAATAGCTCTTTGGTTAATAGTGTCCACTTTACTCATCATAAACGAAAGCGGATCTATTTCATTTGGAAGAGCCGCAAGTTTATAATTTTTAATAATACTACCAAACTCCTCCGTGGATTCAGCTTTATGTTGTAGTTGACGTATATTTTTAATAAGTTCATCTTTTTTCATTCTACTAAAACCACGAATTTTGAGCTTTCGTGCAATATCTTTAAGCGTAGCATTGGTCTCCCCCTCCAAAGCATCAAACCCCAGTGCTTTTATCAACTCAGTTTTATTCATAGATTCATGATTAGGAATCTCTTTTCTTGAAGCGAGATCACGGTAATACTTTTCAGAATACCGTTGCACCATTTTTCTCTCTATATATACTATTATATTTTTTTCTCTAATAGGATTTTTTTTTACAAGTTGATCAATCTCTGAATCCAATGATTACTCCACCAAAGGGTGGAATATACCCTCTTGAATAAGTTTCAAAAGGGTCAATTTCATCATCGTCATCATCATCATCCTCAGAGTCGCTTGAATGTTCTCCACAATCGGGTATAGGATCAATCTTTTTCTCCATGGGAGGAGGCTTCTCTTTTTTATGCTTACATTTACAACAAATAACATACTTCGTACGTACATAAAGGTTGCATTTTATACAAAGTACTGGAAGTGACATTCCTTTTCTATGACATTTAATATGATCTTTACAATAGAGCCCCATGCAAGCTCGACCGCATACTCTATTTGTTTTAACTTGGGGGTACTCACAAATGTTATGTGGAAAAGGCATTATTTTTTCTATATATACAATATAATCTTTTCTCTAATAGGGTGATCACAATCTTCGCGCGCGCGGGAAGCAGGCTGTGCGCGGGACCACTCCCACTACACACGCCGTGCGGTCGCTAGCACACACGGGGCGACCGTTTCGCTCTCCATACACGTAACTGGTTATAACTGGTTTTAACTAGATTTTTTTTATGATGCTTCAGGGCGGTATTGCGCGGTTTTGGGCTGGGGTCGGTTGTATATAGAACCCCCATGACCGTTTCGCTCCCCCATACACATACCCAACCATCATATATTTTTTTTTAATCTTGTGATTTGGCTCTCCATACACATATAACTTGTTTTAACTATATATTTTTTTTATGCTTGAGGGTCATATTACTCCAACATACACAGGTTTTGACTAAATTTTTTTTATGCTTGAGGGCCTTAACACAAGCTAATACGCCCAAAAAAGTTGTATATAGAACCCCCATCTCTTATACTACTACATTGTATATCTGTGATGTTTATGAACTCTGTGTTATAGCTAGCAAGCATACTTTTGAATATCTCCCAGTTAGCATCTTTGTAGTTATATCTTGGGACTTTGTCTTTTTGAAATTTTGAAGGTCTTTGAGTGTCATTAAAAGTTATGATGATCATAAGTGATCACTTCCCAATGTATCTTTATAATATGTCGTCCATTTACATTCTGGATACAATGCTGGGGATATAAAAGACAGATCTATAGCAGATGTCCTGTGAGTGACAATATCAGGGATTCTGGTGATGCTGCCATCATTTAAAGGCTCAAAGAATCAACAACGTTTTCTAGTGAGAGTGTGTGCATAAATTTTATGTATCAGGTGGTGCGTGAAAATGGAAATCTGATCAGGATGTCTGTGTGTCTATTTTGCTTTGTTTTATTTTGTTTATTTTCTTTCAGTTTCATATGACGAACGCTTCTCTCTTATCGAGGAGGGAGTTGGTGGGATTGTGTGGTGATGGAAAGGGCAGTGTATGAGTGTGTGTGTATGTGTGCATGCGTTTTCTCTGTGTGTGCGCTCGTGCGTGTGTGTGTGTCTTCTCCGTGTGTGTGTGTGTGTGTGTGTGTGTGTGTGTGTGTGTGTGTGTGTGTTGTATGTGTGTGTGTTTGCTGGCAACAAAACGACAGATAAATTACACAGCTACAATCATGACCTGGACACGCAGCCAGTCACGCGCTCTCTCGTCAGCTGACCACCTTACCCTGTTTCGTTGATTTTGTTGTCAAATTTGGCTTCAACGACCGTTGGCCCAGTGCCGTCTGCCCCAGAAGTCAGTTTGTTGCTGGCAAAGTTGTACTTCAATGACAACGTTTGCATCGTTGTCACAGGTTTGCCGGTGACTGCACCGATGCCTATGACGAAAACACAGACATATCGCAACATTCCCCGCATCTCCATCTTCATCTTCTCCGCTCAATGAGGAAACTCGAACTGCCTTCCAGTTCTTATGCTGCCAACTTTGTCACATGACAGACAGTGATCATGTGACCACATCTATCTGTTTATGAATATTTACCCAATTCACCTGAAAAATGAATAAACAGTTGTTTTTTTTCCGTCAGATTTGATCAGTCTATTTCGTATTGTGATCACATCGTTTTAGATAATCAGGCTTTATTGACAAAGGGCCACTTGGGATTTTTTTTTTTTTTTTTGGTGGGGGGAGGGGGGGGGAATTTTTCTGAAACTCTTCTTCCTGAAGATAGAAATGTCCAATGTATCATTCCCCCCTCCCTCGTCTCCCCTTGACTACTGAGCGAAAGACAACAGAACGTGCTGACCCTTTGATCGCAGAGTGTAATAACCAGACACGCTTTAAAGCAGTTTGGGGGGAAAAGGAAAAACATGGCAGAAGAATCTCACAGTGCACAACATTCATGTTGTCATCATGAGTGTGTGTTATTGCTTTAAAACCTAAGCTATAACATCACCGACGAAATAGAAAGTTATTTCCGTGTCACAGCAAATGCAGCGATTCTTCACGTTTTTTCAGTAGCTGTCTAGCTGTCGGTGCAGCTGGAGATATCCGGGTAATGTCCTGTTTTAGTAGAGGAGGTTTGGAAGTGATGCTGGAGGACAAGGGGAAAGGGTGCGCATTGTGACAGTGTCAGTCATGAAGATCCTTAACGCCAAAGGCCTGCAGCGTTTCGCTTCCTCTGGGGGCTTTCCGGACAAGGAGGGCTACCTGCTGAAGAGAGGCGACCTCAACAAGGGATTCCAGAAACGCTGGTTTTTGCTGAGAGGGAACTTGCTCTTCTACAGCGAAAAACGAGGCGATAAAGAGCCAGCAGGTGTAATCATCCTGGAGGGCTGCTCCATCGAAATCGCAGACTGCGAGCAAGTGGACAACTACGCTTTCCAGATAACTTTCCCAGGCTCTGCCACACGCAACTACGTTCTGAGTGCATCCTCACAGGAGGACTTGGAATCCTGGATGAAGGCATTGTCGTGTGCTTCGTACGATTACGTCAGACTTCTTGTGGCGGAACTGGAGAACCAGCTGCAGGAAGCAGTGGCAGCAGACAACGCTAAACTGATTCAGGATGCAGAAAGAGACAGCCGACTTTTCAGTCACACCTACAGTATAGATGCTGGAGCTACAGCTGGACACGATCAAAGGACGCATCCTCCAGCGGGGGTAGAC
>NC_134904.1:5633724-5651385 GCF_041734735.1 Babylonia areolata | reverse complement strand
TATATATATATATGTGTGTGTGTGTGTGTGTGTGTGTGTGTGTGTGTGTGTGTGTGTGTGTGTGTGTGTGTGTATTGTGACAGCCCAACACTCGGCTTATATCACAGACTGACATAAGTTTACATTTGGGCCAACAGCAAAGTGAGAGCTGTATTATCAATGGTTTCTCCAGTCAATAGGAAACCATTTACAGCTTAGTTTTTTGTGAAGGACTATGACTCTCAAACTAGGAGGCAAAATTGCACTGGCTCTTTGTGCTGCAGCCTTGTGGGCTAGTTGGCCTTTGGGAACCATCCCAACGCCGACTGTCCTAAAACCCTCTTGGCCGAGGGAGTGGGGATGTACTTGGGCAAGACAATCTTTACTATAATCAAATTCTAGCCCAAATAGTCGGAACAGCAGTTGCCTCCTCTGCTGGTCTGATGGTCATAGTCGGACACGACTGACTATCATATTTTGTGATATATACATCACGCCTCTTAATCTTGAGTGCTGTATCCAGATGGAAAGTGAATTCGTGGACAGTCTTTTCATTTCTTGATGGCATTAATTAATTAACAATTTAATTAAGAGTGAACAAACCAGGGTGATGAAAGCATTCAACTGAGACAAACGGTTCGCTTAATTAAGACCTCTTGATTAATACTGGGCAACACAGTACTGAAGTCTGTGTGTGTGTGTGTGTGTGTGTGTGTGTGTGTGTGTGTGTGTGTGTGTGTGTGTGTTTGTGTGCGTGTGTGCGTGTGTGTGTGTGTGTGTGTGTGTGTGTTTGCGTGTGTGCGTGTGTGTGTGTGTGTGTGTGTGTGTGTGTGTGTGTGTGTGTTTGCGTAGTGTGTGCATGTGTTTGCGTAGTGTGTGCGTGTGTGCGTGTGTGTGTGTGTTTGTTTGTTTGTTTTGTTTGTTGTTTTGTATTGTATTGTTTCATTTTTTAATTCTTGACACAATAGACAATTCAGATTTTTGACACATGATTGTCGATGCCGATGATAATGGATGAATATTTCAGTCACACCACAGTAATTAGATTTTGTCGTATATTTCATATAATAACAAGTTTCGCTTTCATACAAACTGAATCATAGCGTTTCTAGCAAAGCATCCAAATATAAACCAATTATGTCGCTATTTTGAATATGGATATTCCAATTTTGTCATCTACAAACAGTCTTTTTACGAAATATATTATGAATGAAATCGCCAGTGTCTACGACACATTGGTCTAACTACATAAAATCAAAACAATATTCAGAAATCTTTCATTCTCATATTAGACACGAATATTCTTTTCTTTCTTTTTTTTTTTTTTTTTTTTTTTTTTAATCTTACCTCTGTTGTCTATTTTCAACCAATACTGAATAGATGTATAATTAATCATGGAAGACAGGGATATAGAATAGCTGGCTGGCTTGTTTTTTTTTTTTCAATCACACAATAGTAGTTCATTTCCTGCGCACACTTCGGATCGTTATTCTGGGGAAAATTATATATAACACTGAAGGCATGTGGTCAGATTCATCTCTCTAAGGTGTACACAATTAGCAGTTATCAAAAACACTCGAAAATAAGTCACACGACATTAAAAACAAGAGAGGCAAGGCCTTCAAGACTCACTTGTGATACACTTTTAAAAAAAATCTAATCGTTAAAATGTGTTCTGTATTTGTTATTATAAAGCTTCACGTTAAAAAAAAAGAAGAAAAAAAAAGTCCTAACCAAATTCGAAACAAGTCCCCTAGCATTAATTACATAGTAATTTCCCTTTTTTTTACTATCTGCACCAAAACGTTTGCAATAAATAAAACTTCCATGCTTAGCAAAAGAAGTTCCTGTTTGAACAAAAAATGATAATAATGAATGCTCTTGTTGTTGGGTCAGAATATCAGATCAAAGTGCCAAGTTTAGAGAATACAAAAAAATACAAATATAACAGTAAATGCAGTTTGCATATAATTAGGCTTTTTTTTGTGCCCATCCCAGAGGTGCAATATTGTTTTAAACAAGATGACTGGAAAGAACTGAATTTTCCCTATTTTTATGTCTAATTTGGTGTCAAGTGAAAAAGTATTTGCAGAGAAAATGTCAAATGTTAAAGTTTACCACGGACACAAAGACACGGACAACCGAACACCGGGTTAAAACATAGACTCACTTTGTTTACACAAGCGAGTCAAAAAATAGAAAAAAGAAAAGAAAACATTCACGAAAGCTTGTTTCTGAGATCACCCTGACACAAACTATTTGAAGCAGTATACATGGAGTGATGGCCTAGAGGTAACGCGTCCGCTTAGGAAGCGAGAGAATCTGAGCGCGCTGGTTCGAATCACGGCTCGGCCGCTGATATTTTCTCCCCCTCCACTAGATCTTGAGTGGTGGTTTGGACGCTAGTCATTCGGATGAGACGATAAACCGAGGTCCCGTGTGCAGAATGCACTTATCGCACGTAAAAGAACCCACGGCAACAAAAGTGTTGTTCCTGGCAAAAATTTGCAGAAAAAAATCACTTCCAGAGGAAAAACAAAACTGCAAGCAGGAAAAAATACAAAAAAATAAATAAATAAAAAAATGGGTGGCGCTGTAGTGTAGCGACTCGCTCTCCCTGGGGAGTGCTGCCCGAATTTCACACAGAGAAATCTGTTGTGATGAGAAGAAATACAAAAACAAATCAAATATCATGACATTGTTTTCCACAACTATTCAAAATAGTGCCTTCAGAATTCCTGTTAACAATTCATGGACTACTTTTATATTGAACATCAAATATAGACATGTTTTCCTCATGATCATGAGAAATATTTGTGACTGCTGTTCAGATCACCAAGTAACACATAAACACCGTTTCTAACTGAAATATAAAATTAAAAAAAATATCTAAAAAAAAAAAAAGGCTCAGAAAATTAGCAAATAAATACACAAAAAGAACCTTCCATTTTCCACATCAAATGACTGTCATAAGAAAAGCCTCCAGGCTATATATATATATATATACACAGATAAAGATGTTTCATTACGCCAAACAATGATCAATTGATTTTGAAAGCGGCAAAAAGAT
Source organism: Babylonia areolata (assembly GCF_041734735.1). Lineage (NCBI taxonomy): Eukaryota > Metazoa > Mollusca > Gastropoda > Neogastropoda > Buccinidae > Babylonia > Babylonia areolata. Next base: position 5,648,336 of record NC_134904.1, on the reverse strand, counting down.
ATATCAGATTCAACTTCATTTTCTTTTTCTTTTTCTTTTCTTTTTTTTTTTTTTTTTACGAACGGACAACGTGTCTATTTTTTTTTTTATTTTATTTTTTTTTTTACGTACGGACAAATCTCACAAGACAACGTGACCGCTTTCCACAAAATGTTAACAGACAGACAAACAGGCACACACAGTATTGACAGAGAGACAGACATTCACAGAGAACAAGAGATAGACAAAAAGTCAGGGACAGACAGAGACACCGAAAGAGAAACGACAGCAGCAGCAGCAGCAGCAATAACAACAACAATAACAGCAGCAGCAACAATAACAACAACAACAACAGGAGCAACAACAACAGCAGCAGCAGCAATAACAGCAACAGCAGCAACAACAACAACAACAGCAGCAACAATAACAGCAGCAGCAGCAATAACAACAACAACAACAACAACAGCAGCAGCAATAACATTATAACTCTCTGCATGCGAACGGCGAAAGAGACGACGTTAACTGCGTTTCACACCAATTACCACCATCAAAATATTGCAAGCGGAAGGCTCTTATACTGAAGAGGTGAATGTTGACAAAGAATACCACAATTCTGACGACGGAAGCTAAAGGTTGGGTCATTGAGACACCCACTGGACATCCGAGGGGTCTGTGTAGAGGAGAAGAGAGGACTGGCCGTACTGAGTGAGTTAAACGTTAAGTCTTAGTGGAAATCATTCTAATAATGATACAAAGATTAGGTAAAATCACGTGAAAGCAAAACAATATTCTATTCTCCCTGTCACAGTAGCAATGACATTATGAACACTTTGACAAAAAGGAATCTTTACTGCCAAGTTGAGAAACAGTATGATAACATAATAACATTGAGGGTTGTTTTTTGTTTTTTGTTTTGTTTTTTTGTTTGTTTGTTTTTTAAGACCAAAAAGCAAAACAACCATCAAATGCACATACAAAGACACTTATCCAAATTACTCTATCGACGCTATAACAATGAATTTAAATAAACACCAGAATTATTCTAAGATGGGTTTTTTTTCACTCTCACCTTAGCACTAGGGTATCAGAGCCAAAATTCTCTGCGGCTGTAAGCCGAACGGCCGCACAGGTTCGATGACAAACTTGTTTTGTACCAGAGAGTATGCATCAACCTGAGCTCTTACCTGAACATCCGTATAAGAAAAATAAATGTTCACTGGCAATATATATATATATATATATATGTGTGTGTGTGTGTGTGTGTGTGTGTGTGTGTGTGTGTGTGTGTGTGTGTGTAGCCTATCTCAACAAAATGTTATGCCACACGAAAAAAAAACCACGTCTGCTTTGGTGTGATGACTCTCATCTCAATCTATCTGTGTATCTATCTATCTAGTTATCAGACTTGCTTTGCTATGACTGAGCTGAGTGGTTTTTTTGTTATGTATATGTTGATGCCAAATTTTACCGTTTTGCTTATAATGCGTATGTATTAAGAGACTTCACCACACTTACTTTCTCTTAGAGATGATAGAGGCATTCTGATTAGGATTCGGAATCGGAAATGTGTATTGTATTGTATTTTCTTCCCTTTCTCTCTCGCTCTCTCTCTCTCCCACCTCTCCCACTTCGCTTTGTCTGTCTCTCCCCCCCTCTCTCCCTCTGTCTGTCTCTCTCTCTTCTCCTCTCTCTTTCTCTCCCCTCTCTCTCTCCCACCCCCTCTCTCTATGTCTGTCTGTCTCTCTCACTCCCCCCCTTCTCTCTTTCCCACCTCTCCCCCTCTTCCGCTGTCTGTCTCTCTCTCCCCCCATCCCCTCCCCCATTTTCTCTCTCTGTCTGTCTGTCTCTCTTCTCCTCTCTCTCTCTTCTCCTCTCTCTCTCTTCCCTCTCTCTCTCTCTCTCCCACACCCCCCTCTCTCTCTATGTCTGTCTCTCTCACACTCCACCCCTCTCTCTCTCCCCAACATCCCCCCCCCTCCTCCGCTGTCTGTCTCTCTCTCCCTCTCCCTACTCTCTCTCCCACCACCCTCTCTCTCTCTCTCTCCCCCTCCCCCTCTCTTTTCTCTTTCTCCGCCCACCCTCTCTGTCTTTTCAGCTGGGCAGGTCATTGCTTGGCATCCAGTTAATCCCTGGCCCTAACACCCCCTGTCTCCATCACCGTCTACAATTGTGCTCTTTAATCCTTTTCAATCTCATTCTGAAAAAGGCGATGCAAAAAAAAAAAAAGCGCAGGTACGTGCACGTTTGAGCATGATGCGGAAATTGTCTGTATGTGTGCACGTTTGTGTGTGTGCGTGTGTGTGTGTGTGCGTGTGTTTGTGTCTGTGTGTATGGGGGAGGAGCGCGGGTGGGCTAGGGGTGTGGTGGTGGGGTGTGGTGGCGGGCCTGTGTGTGTGTGTGTGTGTGTGTGTGTGTGTGTGTGTGTGTGTTTCTGTCTGTCTGTGTTTGTGTGTCAGTACATGATGTGTCTGTGTGCGGTGTCTGTATTTGTGAGTGCCAGTGCGCGCCTGCGTCCGTCCGTGTGTTAATGTGTGTACCTGCGTGCGTACGTGTGTGTGCCGTCTGTGTGTGTGTGTGTATGTATGTGCGTGTGCGCGCGCGCGCGCGTGCGTGTGTATGTGTGTGTGTGTGTTTATGTGTTCGTACGCGCGTGCGTGCGTGTGTGCGTGCGTGCTGCCGTGAGCACGTGCAAACTTTTTTTTTTTTTTTTTTACATATAAAAATATCCATATATTACGCACTTTTTAGAATTCCTTACACCTAAGATGATCCCTGCTTAGACAAGTCCCGCCTCTTTCAGACAGATACTAACCAGAGCACACACCGCCCACGCAACCCTGTGGATATTGCGCGCGTGGCGACACCCCCCTGTGTTATCTCCCTCTCTCTCTTTTCTTTCAGAAAGAGGCTCCTCCCCTGAGTGTATAAATACCGAACTCTACCACAACTCCCTCCGCGATTCCCAAACACTTCTGTTAGAGTTTGATAAACGCTAGGGTTGTTGGTTTTATTTCAGGGGAAAGGGCAGTTTTTTGTATGTTTGCAAACAGGGAGAATCTGAACGCGAAGAAGTGAAATATTTGATGAAGAAACATTTTGAAGACAGCATTCGTTAGCTTACCACAGACATCGGGGGAGCAGGCTTAACTTGAGAAGAAAAGTTAAACGGCAAAGTCTGTGCAAAAATTCAGAAACAGGACCACCCTATTCTCTCAGTAATATACAGGCTGGTAATATCCTGGTGACAAAATCCTGAAAAAGAAATATATATATATCATTATTTGGAAGGTAGTTTCTGAAAGTTGAAAAGACAATTCTGAATTCTTGATTCGGTACGTTGTGAGGCTGATGACAGACATGAAGACATTCCCAGAACCTAGCGAAGAGATGACGTCCATTGATGAGGTGCCTGTCAACCAGAAACAATGGCTGGAATCCGTCGTCAGAGGTAATTCTCTCTCTGTCTCTCTCTGTCTCTGTCCGAGTCTCTCTATGTGTGTGTCTCTCTGGCTCTGTCTCTCTGTGTCTCTTTGTCTCTGTCTCTCTCTGTGTCTCTGACTCTGTCACTGTCTATGTCTCTGTCTCTCTCTCTTTGTGTCTCTGTCTCTGTCTCTCTCTGTCTCTCTCTGTCTCTGTCCGAGTCTCTCTATGTGTGTGTCTCTCTGTCTCTGTCTCTCTCTGTATCTCTGACTCTGTCACTGTCTATGTCTCTGTCTCTCTCTCTTTGTGTCTCTGTCTCTCTCTGTCTCTGTCTAGTAGACAAAAGCTCTGGAACATATTAAGAAAACACGGTGTAAATGGGAAACTGTACAGAGCCATACAAAGCATGTATAGAACAGTGAAAGCTAAAGTCCGATCGGGTAGTGATGTGACAGAGTCTTTTCTATGTCCAAGAGGACTAAAACAAGGCGAACTATGCAGTCCGGTTTTATTTTCCCTTCTTGTTAATGAACTCGCAGAAGAAATCACAAAACATGGCAGACATGGAATTCAGTTGATACCTGGTATCGTGGAAATTATGATTCTGTTGTTTGCAGATGATGTCATTTTAGCTTCTGATACTGTTTGTGGTTTACAAAAAAAAAGCTAAACGTTTTGCATAATGTAGCTGTCAAACTGGGACTAGAGGTAAACCTTGAAAAATCAAACGTGATTATCTTTAGAAACGGTGGTCATGTTGCTGCATGTGAACGGTGGTACTATGGAGAAAATCAGATAGAAGTGACAAACTTATGCAGGTATCTTGGTGTCTGTCTCTCTTCTCGCTTGTCCTTTTCCCACGCTTTGAAAGATATCGCTGATCGTGCAAAAAAAAAAAAAAAAAAGGCGTGGTATGTATCTTCAGGTTACTCTGGTCTCTTGGAGAAAGATCCCCCACTGTGTTTTTCAAACTGTTTGACGCACAGATCCAGCCTATGTTGAGTTATGGTGCTGAAGTTTGGGGTATTAATAACGATCTTACAGTCATAGAAAGGGTGCATCTGTTTGCACTGAAAAGATTTTTGAATGTCACCACCAAAACGCCAAATCTTTTAGTTTATGGCGAGACAGGACGCTGCCCATTATACATAAATATGTACACTAAGTGTTTGAAATACTGGTTACGTGTTGTCATGATGCCTACCCATCGTTTGCCATTTAAAGCATATAAAATGCTTTTATACCTACATGAACAAAATAAGAAAACGTGGGCCTCTTCCATTTGTTAGACATTGTATTAATATGGTTTTGAAGAAGTTTGGAGGAATCAGGGAGTGGGTGATAAAAAGGCGTTTTTGGCTGAATTTAAGGAACGTTTAGTAAGGTCCTATAAACACGAATGGGTAAACAGTATAAATTCAAATGACAGATTCTCATTATATTGCTCATTCAGCTCATCTTTAGCTTTAGCGCCGTATTTAAACATGTTAAAACACATTAGAATTCGGATATTTTTTAACTCGTTTGAGATTAGGAGTATCACCATTAAAAATACACAAACTACGTTTCACAGAAAATGTTAGTGAAAAAAAAATTGATTGTCCATTTTGCAGATATCACAGAGAAACAGAAGTTCATTTTGTGCTGTCCAAAATACTATGAACTTAGGGAGTTGTATATTGCAAAAAAGTATTTCAATCGTCCTTCCAACTTTAAACTGTCGTTGTTATTCGCTAACAAAAACAAAAACGTTCAAACACGTCTCGCCACTTACATTTACAAAGCTTTTCAAATCAGAAATATGTGAATTATCAATTATATGTTTGTGTTATCTTCATACTAACCTCTAGATGTGTTAACCTCTGTTGATATGGGTCAAAGGCCTAATCAATAAATATGTCAAGACTCAAGACTCTCTCTGTCTCTGTCTCTCTCTGTGTCTCTGTCTCTGTCTGTCTGTCTCTGTCTCTCTCTCAGTCTCTCTCTCTCTCTGTTTCTGTCTCTCTCTGCCTCTCATTCTCTGTTTCTGTCTCTCTCTGTCTCTGTCTCTATCGCTCTGTCTCTGTCTCTATCGCTCTGTCTCTCTTTCTCTGTCTTTCTGTCTCTGTCTCTTTCTGTGTCTGTGTCTCTCTGTCTCTGTATCTCTCTCTGTCTCTCTCTCTGTTTAGGCTTATTTGCTTATGCCGTCTCTTTGAGTTGTATCGTGTTCACATGTATCCATTCACTTGGGACTTAAGCCTGAATTTGTACAGACCATTCCGATTCTCTCTCTCTCTCTCTCTCTCTCTCTCTCTGATGTTCTGATAAGGTATTCGAATTAAGAGAAACTGTTACTTCGTAAAACGGATATAATGTACTTTTTTATATTGTCTACATTATACTTATTTTCTATGTGTTTCATTGAGTTGTGTTATGTTTACGTATACCTCTTCACTCGGGGCTGTGATCTGATTGTGAATAAACCATTCCAATTCCCTCTCTCTCTCTCTCTCTCTCTCTCTTTCATGAGACAATTATTCTTATATACCGTGTTTTGTTTGAGCTTCTTGAGAGAGCTTCCACACAATAACATTTTTTTCGTTGCTGTCTGACAATGTGAACAGGGAAAGGAGCTCAGAATGTGTGTGTGTGTGTGTGTGTGTGTGTGTGTGTGTGTGTGTGTGTGTGTGTGTGTGTGTGTGTGTGTGTGTGTGTGTGTGTGTGTGACTGAGTTATATTCCATGCTATTTTTTATGTTTCGTGATTAACTCTTGTTGTTGTTGTTGTTGTTGTTACTGTCTACACCGAGTGTCCGTACCGATTTTTTTTTCTTTCCTTTTTCATCTTTTGTGCGTGTGTGTGGGTGTGGATGTTTGTGTGTGAGGGAGGGCATGGTGTAAAGAAGCTTCCAGCTTATCCAGTTACCCTCAATAAAACATTTGTTCATTTGTTCATTGTTCATTCTCTCTCTCTCTCTTTACACACACACACACACACACACACACACATATATATATATATATATATACATAGGGAGAGAGAGAGAGAGAGAGAGAACACTGAACACTGAACACTGAAATGTTTAATGTCATTAGCTGTAAAGCTCTAGTGACACAGTAGGTACAAATCAGAAACCAAACTGGCGCAAAACAAATAAAATGGAACAGAAAGAAAGGAAAAAAACATAATCAAAGTAAACTAAACTACTAAGGGATAAGCGGCACTTTGGTACTTTGTCATTTGTGCTTAAAATGTCCATGTGGCAGGTGGGTACTGTGCCCTTTCTCCCCCCCCCCCCTCCCCCCGCCGCCCCCCACCCCCCACCCCCCAGTCGTTCGTCTCCAAGGTTTGGAACAGTTCACAGGAAACAAAGTACATAAATTATAATCCGTATAATAATTATTTAACTCACTCAGTACGGCCAGTCCTCTCTTCTCCTCTACACAGACCCCTCGGATGTCCAGTGGGTGTCTCTATGACCCAACCTTTAGCTTCCGTCGTCAGAATTGTGGTATTCTTTGTCAACATTCACCTCGTCAGTGTAAGAGCCTTCCGCTTGTAATAAATTTTATTTTGATGGTTGTAATTGGGGTGAAAGGCTGTTAACGTCGTCTCTTTCGCCGTTCGTATGGAGAGAGTTAAAAGCATGTAATATCGACACAGAGATCCCTCTGTCTTGCTTCCGTTGTGTCGAACGGGTTAACTACAACGGGAAAGCGTGGCCTTTGATGCCTGTGCTGTTTCGTCCCAGTATACTTGTCCTGTTACGTTTTTTTTTTTTTTTTTTTTTTTTTTTTTGTAAGCGCTTGGGGCTTTGGTAAGATTAAGGTTCACAAATGCCCATTATTATTATTTTTATTATTATCATTATTATTGTTATCATCATTATTATTATTGTTGCTGTTGTTGTTGTTGTTGTTGTTATTATTATTATTATTATTATTATTTTTTCAAGTGCCTGCGGCGATAGCCTTGAGATGGCCTTAGTGGTCGGCGAGGCTCTAAGCACCATAATTTCATTTCATTTCATTTCATTAAGTGCCTTTCCCAAGGACACAACAGCGTGCTGAAATGGGACCCCTGGACTGTTGATCACTGCCGGAACACTGGATCAGAAGTTCCAGTCGCCAGATCGGTTCTGCCGAGACATGTCCATGAAATGAAGTCAACAGAACGAGATGGGGGGGAGGGGGACAGGGGGGAGGGGGGGATCGACGCCTTTCGTCCGAAGCCCCTCCGCAGGCAGAACAAAAAAAAAAAAAAAAAAAAGAAGACACTAGGTCAACATATGTGCAGACCTGCCAGTGCCTGAACCCCCTTCGTGTGTATACGCACGCAGAAGATCAAATACCAACAACGACTTTATGGAGAGGAAGACTTGAAAACCTGGAGAAATTTGAGAAAGAGCAAAGGAAAGGATGACAATGCATATAAGTGGAGTGATGGCCTAGAGGTAACGCGTCCGCCTAGGAAGCGAGAGAATTTGAGCGCGCTGGTTCGAATCACGGCACAGCCCCCGAAATTTTCTCCCCCTCCACTAGACCTTGAGTGGTGGTCTGGACGCTAGTCATTCGGATGAGACGATAAACCGAGGTCCCGTGTGCAGCATGCACTTAGCGCACGTAAAAGAACCCACGGCAACAAAAGAACCCACGGCAACAAATAAAACTGCACACAGGAAGAAAAATACAAAAAAAATGGGTGGCGCTGTAGTATGGCGACGCGCTCTCTCTGGGGAGAGCAGCCCGAATTTCACACAGAGAAATCTGTTGTGATAAAAAGAAATACAAATATATATATATATATATATATATATATATATACAGAAGTGTGAGGACTGGAAGGAATTACGGATAATCTGACGATTCCCAAACTGAACCTATCATGACACACGTCAGTTCTCTAAAACCAGTTCAAGATAACCCCTCCTCTCCTCCCCATGTCCCCACCCAGGGACAAATCCATATATGCTCGCTTCACCACAACTGCTAGGCAGATGTCTGACCAACAGCATATCCCAATGCGCTTTGTCAAGCCGTGAGTACATGCATGTAATGATAATGATAATAATGATAATAATAATGGTATTTATATAGCGCTGAATCTTGTGCAGAGACAAATCAAAGCGCTTTCGCACCAGTCATTCACACGCATGCATAACTCTAAAACTTGAGAAACTGAAGACAAGAAAGAGGCAGGGAAGGGAGGCTGTTTTGGGAAGAGGTGGGTTTTAAGGCCAGACTTGAAAGAGCTGAGTGCGGAGACTTGACGAAGCGAAAGAGGAAGTTCATTCCAATTGCAAGGTCCAGAGACAGAGAAAGAACGGCGGCCAACAGTCGAGAGCTTGAATCTGGGTATGCGTAAACAGAATGGATCCGAAGCTGATCGTAGTGAGCGAGATGGAGTGTTGAGGTGAAGGCAGCCACAGAGATAGGAAGGGAGTGATTTTTGAATACATTTATAACATAGAGTGCTGATCTTGTAATTTATTCTGTGTGAGACAGGGAGCCAGTGGAGATGTTGCAAAAGAGGAGTGATGTGCTCAGATCTTTTCTTTCTGAAGACGAGTCGGGCAGCAGAGTTTATATGTATATATATATATATGTGTGTGTGTGTGTGTGTGTGTGTGTGTGTGTGTGTGTGTGTGTGTGTGTGTGTGTGTGTGTATAGGCCTACATATCAGTGTGGGATTTCGTCTGCAGAATGTTGACAGAGGACAACAGTTATGTTGCTATGGGTTCTTTGTCAGTGCGCCATGTGTGTGTGTGTGTGTGTGTGTGTGTGTGTGTGTGTTGCACATAGGACTTCGGTTTATCGTCTCATCCGAACGACTAGACAGTTTGATTTCCCCGCCGAACTTGGGAGAAAGGGTGAGAATGAGATTCGAACCCACACCGTCACGGACACTGTTCTGACAGATAGGTGTCTTAACCATTCTACCACCTTTGTAAGTTGTCTTTACCCCCGAAAACGGAGTATGGCTGCCTACATGGCGGGTTAAAAACGGTCATACACGTAAAGGCCCACTCGCGTATATGCGAGTGAACGTGGGAGTTGCAGCCCACGAACGCAGAAGAAGTCTTAAAAAAAAAAAAAAAAATCTAAACTACGGTTTTTAACCGATTGTGAAAACCAGGCCATCTGGTTGACGTTCCCGTTTTATTTTACCTTTCGAAGGGCGCAATAGCCGAGTGGTTAAAGCGTTGGACTTTCAATCTGAGGGTCCCGGGTTCGAATCTCGGTAACGGTGCCTGGTGGGTAAAGGGTGGAGATTTTTCCAATCTCCCCAGGTCAACAGATGTGCAGACCTGCTTGTGCCTGAACCCCTTCGTGCGTATACACATGCAGAAGATCAAATACTCACGTTATAAATCCTGTAATCCATGTCAGCGTTCGGTGGGTTATGAAAACAAGAACATACCAAACATGCACACCCCCGAAAACGGAGCATGGCTGCCTACATGTGAGGGCGTAAAAAATCGGTCATACACGTAAAAGCCCACTCGTGTACATACGAGTGAACGTGGGAGTTGCAGCCCACGAACGCAGAAGAAGAAGAAGATTTTACGTCTATACCGTGTATGAAAAACACTCCGAAAAAAACCCACAAAACTGCTTGAAACTGATCTCGTTTGCCATTGACGACCGAGAGAGTTTGGAAGACATTCTTTCACGCTGCAGTGAAAATGTTTACGAGGAACGTATTGTCCTGCATCGCGTTGCATTGTATTGCTTTGTATTGTATTACTCTTTGTGTCGCTACCGGTTTCTCTGTGTGAAATTCCAGCTGCTGTCTATCTAAGAAGAGCGCGTCGCTGTATGTTTCTTTTATTTCATTTTTTCTTCTCTTTTTTTCCCTCTGTGTGTGTGTGTGTGTGTGTGTGTGTGTGTGTGTGTGTGTGTGTGTGTGTGTGTGTGTGTGACAGACAGACAGACAGACAGATAGATAGATAGATAAACATGACAAACAGACAGACCGACAAACATTGAGACACAAGTGTCCGCTTCCCTCCCCTCTTCAGTCTGAATTAACGGCATGCACTCAACTTCACCTCCACGCACCCACCCAACAACCCCCACCTACGATACCCCCTACACACCCCTAACCTTCACCACCACCACCACCACCCGGTCGCCCACCCCCTTCCTCCCCCGTTTGCACAACCCTCCACACTACGCCCACCTCACCACCATACTAGCAACTCGACACTCTTGTCATTATGTACCTGAGGCACACAGCAAAACACACAATAAATTAAAAAAAAATCACTATGGTTCCGTGAGCCAGACACAACATTACACTACGCAGACACGATGAGTTCCATCGGAAACAGACTGGTCACCCCCCGATAACGCCGGTAAGTAATAACTAAATAAGGCATCTAACCACACAAAGACTTCGTGATTCCACCCACAGGAAAAGGCTGAGGAGGAGGGTGGGGTTGTGTGTGTGTGTGTGTGTGTGTGTGTGTGTGTGTGTGTGTGTGTTTCTTTTTTTTTTTCTTTTTCTTTTATCCATTTCCCGAAGCTAATAAGATGATTTCTGTATGTTCAGCCATTTTTTCGTCGCCTTCTTCTTCGTGTGATTGTGTTTTTGTTTTTTTTTGTTTTTTGTTTTTTGTTGCTGTTTGTGTGTGTGTGTGTGTGTGTGTGTGTGTGTGTGTGTGTGTGTTTCTTTTTTTCCTTCTTTTTTTCTTCTTCTTCTTCTTTTTTTTTTAATCCATTTCTCGAAGCTAATAAGATGATTTCTGTATGTTTAGCGATTTTTCGTCTTCTTCGTGAGGAAGAATTTTTTTTTTATGATTGTTGGTTTTATTTTTATTTTTATTTTATCTTATGAAGCTAATGATATATATATGTACAGCGATTCTTCTTCTTCTTCTTCTTCTTCTTCGTGATTCCACTCACAGTAAAAGGCTGAGGAAGAGGTGTTTTTTGTGGGGTTTTTTTCTTCTTCACTTTGAGAAGCTAATAAGATACATGTAAACAGCGTTTCTTCTTCTTCTTCATGATTTATGTATATAACAATTGTTTTTCCATTGCTTTATTGTTGTTAATGGAATGTTCCAGTTAATTATCCATCCTTCGTTTTCACCATCATTGTATCTTATTTCATTAAAAAAAAAAAAAATTAATTTTTGTTTTGTGTCGTTAAACGGGAATAATTGTAAAATTAAAAAAAAGGCCTTTACTGTGCCTAATTCTTTACCCATTAAAGACTCAATTAGTCAGATTCTTCTTCTTCTTCTTCTCCTCCTCCTCCTTCTTCTTCCTTCTTCTTCTTCTCCTTCTTCTTCTTCTTCCATCCCGTATTCTCAAGACCGTAGGGGAAGGAACCATTGATGACCTGGCACCATTAATTTTCTGTCCATTTTTTCCCCCCATGTTCCTCGCCTCTCTCTCAGGGCTGAACAGTGACTGACAGCAATCAGTTCTGTTGTTTCATGTCATTGGCTCCCTGTCTCACACCGAATAAAGTACAAGATCAGCACTCTATGCTACAAATGTATTCACAAATCAGCCCCTTCCTATCTCTGTGGCTGCCTTCACCTGTACACTCCATCTCACTCACTACGATCAGCTTCGGATCCACTCCACTTACGCATACCCAGATTCAAACTCTCGACTGTTGGCCGCCGTTCTTTCTGTCTCTGGCTCTTGCAATTGGAATGAACTTCCTCTTTCGCTCAGCTCTTTCAAGTCTGGCCTTAAAACCCACCTCTTCCCAAAATAGCCTCCCTTCCCTGCCTCTTCCTTGTCTTTAGTTTCTCCAATTTTAGAGTTATGCGTGCGTGAGAATGACTTGTGCGAAAGCTCTTAGATTTGTCTATGCACAAGATTCAGCGCTATATAAGTACCATTATTATTATGTCATGACACACGGGAGAAAGTCTGTTCGCCCTCAAAAAAAATAAAAAAATAAAATAAAATAAATTAAAAAAATTCACAGGTGTGTCGCGGGCGTCAGTGGACACCTTCTTCTGCGTTCACTCGTATGCACACGAGTGGGCTTTTACGTGTAGGGCCGTTTTTACCCCCGCCATGTAGGCAGCCATACTCCGTTTTCGGGGGTGTGCATGCAGGGTATGTTTTTGTTTCCATAACCCACCGAACGCTGACATGGGTTACAGTATCTTTAACGTGCGTATTTGATCTTCTGCTTGCATATACACACGAAGGGGGTTCAGGCACTAGCAGGTCTGCACATATGTTGTTGACCTGGGAGATCGTAAAAATCTCCACCCTTTACCCACCAGGCGCCGTCACCGTGATTCGAACCCGGGACCCTCAGATTGACAGTCCAACGCTTTAACCACTCGGCTATTGCGCCCGTCAGTGGACACCGAAACCTCGAAACCCTACTGACCTACTGACCTGCTGGACACACTGTTAATTAATCAACGCTGGTCACGACAGTGCTACATGCCAACCCACCCAGAACCCCCCCCCCATTTCCCCACACCTCCACCCCCACCTCCCCGCCCGCCATCACCACGCGTCCCTCCCCCCCTCCCCTGCCCCCACCTCCCCATCTCCACACACACACACACACACACACACACACACACACACACCCACACACACGCACATGTCCCCAATCAGCACCTCCACCTGCTCAAGTCCTAGATCCTGTCACTTTACAAAGTGGTCCATCTCCAGATCATCGTTTCCCAGACGACTGACGAGTCCTTAGGGGACATTAATCGGGACATGCCATGCCAGGAAGAACAAAACGACCTTGTCCAATAGAGAGGATACCCCCCACACCGCTCTCCCCCCACTACCCAACACCACCGTATCAACCCTTGCTGACTTCGGAGACAGATGAAATACCACTCCACCCACATCTTTTGATTTCTGTGTGTGTGTGTGTGTGTGTGTGTGTGTGCCAATAACACCACACGCACATACACACACACACGCACGCACGCACACACACACACACACACACACACACACACACACACACACGTGTATATCAGAGTAGATTTCGCTGGTTGGCTAGTGAGCTAAGAAACAGAAAATGTGTCATGATGTTCATCATCATCATCAATATTACTGATACTTATATAAAATCATTATAGCACCAATCTTCGATCAGAGACCAAACACAGAGTCATTTGCACGACAAGCTGCCTACCTTTGTAAAGCCGACTGACAGCTGCCTTTAGGAAGCTCATCATTCGTTTCCTTGTCATTCCCTGTGCCATTCACCATGTCAGGCTTTTCAATCACGTGCAAACATAAACGTGTATGTATATCAGAGTGGATTTTTTTCCCTCAGAATTTTGCCAGGACTGAACAACCCTTTTGTTGCCGTAGGTACATTAACATGCGCTAAGTGCACGCTAAGCTACCGAGCTGATGATGATGATCAACACCACTGCAGACACACCAGTCACAGTCGGTGGAGAGCCCATCCGGGAGGTGGAGTCTTTCGTCTACTTGGGAAGCGTGGTTGACGGACAGGGAGGCACGGACCGAGACGTCACAGCCAGAATCGGCAAGGCAAGAACAGCTTTCATCATGCTCAAGAACATCTGGGCATCTGGAACAATCAGTATGAAAACCAAACTCCGCATCTTCAACTCCAATGTGAAGTCAATTCTGCTCTACGGATGCGAGACATGGCGGACAACACTGACGATGCAGCAGAAGATTCAGACATTCTTCAACACCTGTCTGAGGCGCATCTACAAGATCCGATGGCAGGAGAAGATCCGAAACGAAGATCTGTGGGAGCGAGCGGGACGGGAACCAGTGGCCAAGCAGATACTGCGGAGGACTGACCAGAACAGCCCAGAACAGAGTGTGATGGCGAGGGGTCGTCGATAGCCTATGATCCACCGGGAGCGATGGGCATAAGTAAGTAAGTGCACGCTGCACACAGGACCTCGGTTTATCGTCTCCTCCTCCGAATGACTAGCATCCAGACCACGGCACTACTCAATGTGTAGCTTGTGGAGGAGAAAAATTAATAACTGCATGGCGAGTCTGGCACTCGAACCAGTGCGTTCAGATGTTCACGCTTTCAAGAAGGACGCGTTGCCCCGCAAGGCCAACACTACACATTGTCGATAATGCATACAACTGCTGAAAACTTTTCCTTCGAGATTCTAAATGTCCTCCCTCTCGACTGAGACTTGTGCGACATTTTCGGGATCTGTGGGTGAAGTTTTTGTTTGTTCACGTGCAACACGCAAAACTCAGCGCAGGAAACGCAGATGTCTCCC
>NC_134904.1:5621224-5626224 GCF_041734735.1 Babylonia areolata | reverse complement strand
CGTGATATGATCTTTGTAGGAGATGCCCAGGAGTCTTCGAAAGCATCTCATCTCAGTGGACTGTATAAGATCGTTAAGTCACAAAGGTATGTGAGAGCAGTATTGTTTGTGACATTAAAACACGCGGCAGCTAGTTTGCAACACATCCTGAGAGAGGGACGGACTTCTTCTTCTTCTGCTGGCAGAATGGTTAAGACGCTCAGCTGCCAATACAGAGAGTCCGTGCGGGTGTGGGTTCGAATCCCGCTCTCGCCCTTTCTCCTAAGTTTGACTGGAAAATCAAAACTGAGCGTCTAGTCTTTCGGATGAGACGATAAACCGAGGTCCCGTGTGCAGCACGCACTTGGCGCACTGAAAAAGAACCCATGGCAACGAGAGTGTTGTCCTCTGGCGAAATTACGTAAAATGAAATCCACTTTCATAGGTACACAAATATGTAAGCATGCACTCAAGGCCTGACTAAGCGCGTTGGGTTATGCTGCTGGTCAGGCATCTGCTCAACAGATGTGGTGTGGCGTGTATGGATTTGTCCGAACGCGGTGACGCCTCCTTGAGAAAGTGAAACTGAAACTGAAACTGCTTTCACTCGTATGCACACGAGTGGGCTTTTACGTGTATGACCGTTTTTATCCCGCCATGTAGGCAGCCATACTCCGTTTTCGGGGGTGTGCATACTTGGTATGTTCTTGTTTCCATAACCCACCGAACGCTGACATGGATTACAGGATCTTTAACGTGCGTATTTGATCTTCTGCTTGCATATACACACGAAGGGGGTTCAGGCACTAGCAGGTCTGCACATATGTTGACCTGGGAGATCGTAAAAATCTCCACCCTTTACCCACCAGGCGCCGTCACCGTGATTCGAACCCGGGACCCTCAGATTGACAGTCCAACGCTTTAACCACTCGGCTATTGCGCCCGTCGAAAGGGACGGACAACCAGTGTGGTTTTTTCAGGAGGACTGTGTCTGCATGTTATATATATAAAAATAATAATAATAATAACCTGGTTGAAATTAAAATTTCTAATAAGCTGGCAGCACTCCAAGAGAGTTGATCTTTATTGGCACGTTGCACAGTCCAGCTGACTGGCCTAAGTTGTAACGGGGAGGTGGAAGGAGTGTGTGTGTGAGGGGGGGGGGAGGTGTGTGTGTGTGAGGGGGGGGGAGGTGTGTGTGTTTGAGGGGGGGGGGAGGTGTGTGTGTGTGAGGGGGGGGGGAGGTGTGTGTGTGTGAGGGGGGGGGGGGGTGTGTGTGAGGGGGGGGGGAGGTGTGTGTGTGTGAGGGGGGGGAGGTGTGTGTGTGAGGGGGGGGGAGGTGTGTGTGTGTGAGGGGGGGGGGGAGGTGTGTGTGTGTGAGGGAGGGGGGGGAGGTGTGTGTGTGTGAGGGGGGGGGGGATGTGGGGGGGAGGTGTGTGTGGGGGGCATATGACTGGTCAATAGGCTAATACACAAGTAAACCCATTTGGCACCATCGGCTTGGAAGAGAGAGTTTCTCATGTGGGAATCGGGAATTCCCGTACTGGTTGGACATCTGCCTTCTGGTGAAAAAAAAAGAAAAAAAAAAAAAAAAGCACACACAAAAAGCGGGAAGGGAAATACACAGGTTAAGGCAGACCAACAAAAAAGAAAAAAAAGAAAAAAGAAAAAAGAAAAAAAGGGAATTCCCGCTGTCTCTTGAAAGAACGATGAACGTTTAAGATAATGGTTGATAATCTTCATGACTTGGGATTAGACTCGTTGTAAAAATGCTAATTCTGTCATAATAAACTGAATTCAAGAAGTCAGACAGAGCACCTACCCTTTTACAAGGCAGACAGTTTTTCATGCATTGAGCCATGTAGGTCAGTCATTGAGCGTATTTTCTTATAACAAAGGTGATTATGGCATGGTCGTTTTATAATTGCTATCTCTCCTAGTCCGCAGCCACATTCTGCCTTCAGAACGTTTTTTTTTTTTGTTGTTTTTTTTTGTTTTTGTTTTTGTTTTGTTTTGTTTGTTTTTGTTTGTTTGTTTGTTTGCTGTTTTTTTGTTTGTTTGTTTTTTGGGTTTTTTTTAATATTTCTTTTAATCTACTTTTCCGAACGATGTAGACTGATGTGCTAAGAGCGGTTAGCCGCAAAGACAATGCCCTACACCAGTCTGACAGACGTATAATAATTATACTGTCCAGCCTGTGCCAAACGCTGACCATGTGGACTTTGGACTCAAGCCCACAACGATAATCCAAGTGAACCAGTATGTCCATCCAACCCACCACCGCCCCCCCCCCCCCCCCCCCCCCCCCCCCCGCCCCTCCCCGCGCCCTGTTCTCTGTCTCTGTCTCTGTCTCTGAAGACTCATTTTGTCACGGTTTAGACTCGGTATATCGGAAATAAACACCCACAGACACCGTTATAAAAAATATATATAAAGTTCTGACCTCCTATGTCCATTGTGTAAAGAATCGATTGAAGATGAAGAACATTTTTGTTTTGAAATGTCCTATTTTGTGTGATGATCTTCGTGAAACATTTATCCCAGAGAAATATCATACATTATCCGTGTTTTATTTCGATTTAATTTTTGCTGATGGCAATTACGGATGACGGAGTAATCTGACACTGTATTTAAATAAAGGTTTTCACTTAAGAGATATAGTTATGTCATAATCAATGGCTATTGTTCTGATAATATACAATATTTTTTTATCGCCCCTCATTCATATGGGGGCTATGGCCTTAATGAATAAACCATATGAATCTGAATCTGAATCTCTGTCTCTGTCTCGTGCCTCCCCCCCCCCCTCCCCACCTGCCCCCGGCCCCCCTTTTTTTCCGCCCAGCTCTCTGGATGTTGCCCACTCAGCAAGTTAGGGGTGTGTGGGTGGATGATAGATCGGAACCTGGGGAAGACCACAGTCATTCAAATCCGAGGTCGTCGCTCAGGACAACTAACAACGATGGAAGGGTCAGGCGGGATTTCCCAGCACCCCCCCACCCCCACCCCCACCCCCACCCCCGAGCCACCCACCCATACCAACCCATCCCCACTCCCCACCCCCCACACTCCCTCTTGGGACTCGTCAGCATCTTCTCCCACTGCTGAGGGTAGGGGGGTTGGGGGGGTTGGGGGGGTGGGTGGGTGGGGATGTGGGGAACTTTGCCCCGAAACATGGATATTTAATGAGAGTGACAAGCGGATTAGCGAGTTGTTCCCGAGCTCAGGAGGGGTTGACAGGTTAGAGGCTGTGACGACTGGGATAGTATCAGGCTACGTGATGAGAGCGTGGGTGGGTTGGTAACTGGCGGAAAAGACATGACTTTTTTTTTTTTTTTCTTTTTTTTTAAATCAATTCTTTGTTTGATCCTTGAAGTGACGGGCGCAATAGCCCCAGTTGTTAAACCGTTGGACTTTCAATATGTGGGTCTCGGGTTCGAATCTCGGTAACGGCGCCTGGTAGGTAAAAGGTGGAGATTTTTCCGATCTCCCAGGTCAACATAATGTGCAGACCTGCTTGTGCCTGAGCCCCCGTCGTGTGTGTATGCACGCAGAAGATCAAATACGCACTTTAAAAGATCCAGAAATCTATGTCAGCGTTTGCTGGGTTATGGGAACAAGAACATACCCAGCATGCACATCCCCGAAAACGGAGTATGGCTGCCTACATAGCGGGGTAATAACGGTTATATACGTAAAAGCCCACTCCTGTACATACGAGTGAACGTGGGAGTTGCAGCCCACGAACGAAGAAGAAGATGAAGAAGATGAACATGTCCTCAGCTGCGGCGTTGAGCCAAGGACGGTACACATGAAGGCACAACCAAGTGCTAAAAGAAATTGCGTACGTGGTGAGCACTGTCCAAGGATCACCAACCCCACCAAAGTTTCCAAAGCATGGAAACGTGGGCTGCTTGATGGTGCCGAAGATTGGGAATGCACAGTTGACCTACCAGAGGGGAAGAAACACCCGGAAATCATCAGCAAGAGCGCCATGAGACCTGACATAGTACTCCACTCCAAGGCAAAGAAACAAGCGATTCTGATTGAGCTCACTGTGCCATACGAAAGCAGAATGGAGGAAGTCCACATCTACAAGACCGAGAAGTATGCTAGTCTAGCCAGCAGCCTGAGAGAATCTGGCTTCCAAGCCGAAGTCCTCGCCATAGAAATTGGTGCAAGAGGGTTTGTGGGCGCAGCTGCCTACAGCCTCATGAAACAGCTTTCGATTTCTGGCAGAGAGAGGACATGGGCTCTCAAGGCAATGGCAGAAGCAGCAGAAAAGAGTTCCAGCTGGATCTGGTCGAGGAGGAATGAAAGTAAACTTCATAAGGATTAAATTTCCCAACTCAAATTAGGCGTACGATGGCTCAGTGGTTAAAATGTCTGCCAGAAAAGGTGACTCAGTCCTGAAGTGGCGACCACCTGAAAAGGTGGCAATACAAGGGCATCCAGGAGTCATGACCTGGGGTGCGGCCCGGCCCCCTTAGAGTGTAAGGAGTTAAGGGCCGAAACACTTGACTGAGGGGGGCTTCTTCTCTGAAGACCTTGTACTGTCCAGCTCTCCCTAGAGTTTCTTATCACTTCTCCCATACATGTATTCCTTTTCCTTCTCGGCCTGAAGACCTGCTGAAGACCCACAGCTCCTCATGATTTCCCTTTCCCTCCAGATTCCATCATGTTCCCTTGTGGCAGGGGTCTGTGTTGGCGATTTTTTTTTTCTTCTTGGGAGTGGGGTGGGTGGGGGGCCGTATGGGGGAAGGGGGTGGGGAGCATGACACACGTTGGTTGAAACGTTCGCATTCTTACAGTCCCCCCCCCCATTCTCCCCTCCCTCCCTATGTCCACTCCCTCTCTGCACTCCACTCCACTCTCCACTCTCCACCCAACCCCCACCACACTCCCCAATAATTAATTAATTAAGCCTAGCGTATAAGTGGAGTGATGGCCTAGAGGTAACGCGTCCGCCTTGGAAGCGAGAGAATTTGAGTGCGCTGGAACGAATCACGGCTCAGCCGCCA
>NC_134904.1:5593724-5616224 GCF_041734735.1 Babylonia areolata | reverse complement strand
TAATTGCTGCAGCAGCCTTCGTCACTCACGAAACGCTTGAGGTGATGGTCATATGTTTTATGGAATGCGTTATTTGATTCTTTATTTGTATTTGTATTTCTTTTTATCATAACAGATTTCTCTGTGTGAAATTCGGGCTGCTCAGGCTGGATTTTTTGTTCTACATTTTAAGAAGTTTTCTTCTTACATTTGTATGTATTCTAATACATTGGCTCGAGTAAGGAAGCAGGCAGGCAGCTTGACGTCGACACTCCTCAGGTTGATATCGCCCGGGCAAAGACCCTGTATACAAATAAAAAACCACGTCACTGCAATCATTTGAGGGGAGGTTTTTACAGAGTTACGTCCCTTCATTTAGGACTGGCACCGAGGTGATTGATTGATTGATGTGGATACTTCTATAGCGCCTATCCTCGGTCAGAGACCAAGCTCTAAGCGCTTTACATACACGGGGACATTTGCACCACAGGCTGCCTACCTGGGTAGAGCCGACTGACGGCTGCCACTGGGCGCTCATCATTCGTTTCCTGTGCCATTCAATCAGATTTCAGACGCACACACATACACACTTAGACAGACATGTAACATTTTACGTGTATGACCGTTTGTTTGTTTTTTATTTACCCCGCCATGTAGGCAGCCATACTCCGTTTTCGGGGGTGTGCATGCTGGGTATATTCTTGTTTCCATAACCCACCGAACGCTGACATGGATTACAGGATCTTTAACGTGCGTATTCGATCTTCTGCGTGCGCATACACACGAAGGGGGTTCAGGCACTAGCAGGTCTGCACATATGTTGACCTGGGAGATCGGAAAAATCTCCACCCTCTACCCACCAGGTGCACCGAGATTCGAACCCAGGACCCTCAGATTGAAAGTCCAGCGCTTTAACCATTCGGCTATTCCACCCGTCACCCGAGGTGACCTGAAGAATGGCAGGAAAAAAACAACAACAAAAAACAAACAAAAACAAACAAACAAAAAAAAAAAGGTGGAGATCATAAGTGTGCAGCATTTCATAGTACCAGTTCACAGTACAAGCGAGTCTGTCATGGAAAATAGTTTTACCGATACCCAGCGGATGTAAAGAGCGACATTTTACCTTTTTGTTACTTTATTTCTTAAAATAAATGAAATCAACTAAATTGAAAAAAGCCCCCATTCTACCCTGAGGAGTTAAGAGCATCGGTAGTCTTCCATGCCATGTTGATACGAAGAAGAAGAAAAACGAAAAAGAAACACACACACACACACACACACACACACACACACACTGAAAATATACTGTTTTTCCTCCAAATTTCGTCTGGACGCATTCGGAAATGCTGTAGAAGACCCCCCCCCCCCCTTTTTTTTTTTCTCGGTTTATGCATATGTAGGAATGTGAAAAACAGTTTTAACGAAACAAATTGTGATGTCACAGCAATGCTGGGGCGCGCACAGGGCTCAGTGAATCTCGGGAAACGATTGCCGATTATCACTAAGAATTGGTTGTTGCCCTTCTTTGAGTTATCGGCTGTAGCAGACGTTTTGTGTACGTACTCACTGGCGCGGGGGGTATAATGAGTTAAAGTTCTGGATCCTTAGCCGAGCGGAATATCCATTCTTGGACGAGGGGGGGGGGGGGGTGGGGGGGTTGTGGTGGGAGGAGGGATTGGGGAGGGGGGGGGGGGGGGAATTATGTTTAGCACTGCACATCACCGGAAACCATAACACGTTGAGATGGGCAGCGAAAACGTTTTATCTGTGTGTGTGTGTGTGTGTGTGTGTGTGTGTGTGATGATAATTATAAAATGTATCGGAAACCATGAACGTTGAGATCGGCAGCGAAAATGTTCGTTTCATTTGTGTGTGTGTGTGTGTGTGTGTGTCTGTGTGACTGTGTGTGTGTTTCGATAATGATAAATGTATTTCTGCATCGCTTAATTATGTGCGAAATCCAGTCAAAGCGCTTTCAGAACTTGGAACACACGCATGCAGAACTCTGAAACATAGAGACGAAAGACAAAACTTAAGGAGACCGTGGACTAGAGTAACTGGGCAGAAAAAAGGATTATATATATATATATATATATATATATATATATATATATATATATATATATATATATATATATATTACAATAATCTTTTTTTCTTTTCTTTTTTTTAATTTGTGTGTGTGTGAGGGAGAGTGTGTGTGTGTGTGCGCGCGCGCGCTCGCGCGCTTAGAGTTGACTTCATCAAGATTTTGCGCCTTATAAATATTATTATTAGTGGTAGTAGTATTTTTCTGTATTTATCTATTATTTTTATTTATTTATTTTATGTATTTATTTATTTACTTTTGTTGTTTTTTTCTCAAGGCTTGACAAAGCGCGTTGGGTTACGCCGCTGCTGGCAGATGTGGTGTAGCGTATATGGATTTGACCGAACGCAATGACGCCGCCTTGAGCTACTGATACTGATATTCATTTATTTATTCATTTATTTATTTGTCTATTTATCTGTTTTTATTTATTTATTATTATTTATCATTTTATTTTATTTCATTTTTTGGAAAGAGATGGGTTTTCAAGCTAGACTTGGAAAACAAACAAAACAAAGAAAGAAAAGTTGTGTGTTTGCGATTGGAATTCAGCAACATTTTGACAGGTGAGCCCGGCGTTGAAGCGACTGATCCAACCAGGCACCCAGACTGATTCAAGAGATAGATAGATCTGCTTACAGGGTCACTGGAACTCGTACCGTAATTTTAACTGCCTCTTAAACACCATGCATCCAGTAAACGCCCACCTACCCCCCCCCCCCCCACCCCCCCCCCCACCTCCTCCCACTGCCCCTGTCGACCCCCCCCCCCCATTATTGATTAAAAACTATGCATAGGGTAAATTATCTTGTAACCCCCCCCCCCTCCCCCCAAACCCCACCCCCACTTTGAATTTTATTTTATTTTATTTTATTTTTTTTATTTTTTAATTTTTTTTTTTTCATGAACTCATGACAGTTCGTTTGCTATTTGCAGATCGTGTTGCTTTTAAAAACTAGTACAGATTTAGACATTTGAGATGTCGACGTGTCATTGAAAACGTAGATCAGAGCATGACGTACGGTTTTTTTTCTATGACGTAATGTCTTCTTTTCAGTATCTGGCCTCTCTCTCTCTCTTTGTCTCTTGTGATGGGTGCCCATAAACCTGTGTACGATTAACTAATTTAGTCTTTGAATTGTTTCATTGACAGTATTTGCTTCGTAAACTAGTTCGTTCTATATACATTTGACGCTGCAACTTAGAATTGTACGCCCTTGACATAAAAAGGTTTTAGATACGCCAGTGTCAATAAAAACCGTCTGAAGTCTCTCTCTCTCTCTCTCTCTCTCTCTCTCTCTCTATATATATATATATATATATATGTGTGTGTGTGTGTGTGTGTGTGTGTGTGTGTATAAATATTTTTTCTTTTGCTGTTAAGATAAGTCCTTGATATTAGGTTACTAAATATATAGGATTGTCGTGTTTCAGTCTCTGAACACAACAGCAGCGCAGCTATTCTATTCGAATAATTACATTACACACGCACGCATGCACGCACCCCCACACACACCCACACACCCACACATTGTTCAGAGAAGACAAGCAGACGAAGAAACAGGTTCGGTGTTCTTTCTTTTCCTTTCTTCCTTTATCAGCAGTGATTTTCTTGTCTGATTTTGTTTTTCCACGTCTGCTCTTTTCTGTACTGTACTGTACTGTACTGCACTGTACTGTACCTTGTGCTGTTCTGAACTGTACTGCACTGTACTGAACCTTGTGCTGTTCTGAACTGTACTGTACTGTACTGAACCTTGTGCTGTTCTGAACTGTACTGTACTGTACTGTACTGTACCTTGTGCTGTTCTGAACTGTACTGTACTGTACTGTACTGTACCTTGTGCTGTTCTGAACTGTACTGTACTGTACTGTACCTTGTGCTGTTCTGAACTGTACTGTACTGTACTGTACCTTGTGCTGTTCTGAACTGTACTGCACTGTACTGTACCTTGTGCTGTTCTGAACTGTACTGTACTGTACTGAACCTTGTGCTGTTCTGAACTGTACTGTACTGTACTGAACCTTGTGCTGTTCTGAACTGTACTGTACTGTACTGAACCTTGTGCTGTTCTGAACTGTACTGTACTGTACTGTACCTTGTGCTGTTCTGAACTGTACTGTACTGTACTGTACTGTACCTTGTGCTGTTCTGAACTGTACTGTACTGTATTGTACTGTACCTTGTGCTGTTCTGAACTGTACTGCACTGTACTGAACCTTGTGCTGTTCTGAACTGTACTGTACTGTACTGTATTGTACTGCTCTGTATTGTACTGTACTGCTCTGAATTGAGCTGTACTGTACTGTACTGCACTGCACTGCACTGCACAGTAATGTACTGTACTGTACTGTATTGCATTGCATTGTACTTTGTACTGTTCTGAACTGAACAGTTCTGCACTTTATTGTTCTGCACTGTACTGTACTGTACTACACTGTTTTGTTCTGTTCTGCACTATACTGGCTGTGCTGTGTTGTGCTGTGCTGTGCTGTGCTGTGCTGTGCCGTGCCGTGCCGTGCCGTGCCGTGCTGTGCCGTGCCGTGCCGTGCTGTGCTGTGCTGTGCTGTGCCGTGCTGTGCTGTGCTGTGCTGTGCTGTGCCGTGCTGTGCCGTGCTGTGCTGTGCTGTGCCGTGCTGTGCTGTGCTGTGCTGTGCTGTGCTGTGCTGTGCTGCACCGCATTGTGCTTCACTGCGATGCAATGCAATGCACTGTACTGCGGCATATATACTCAACAGTACATTGTAGTGCTTTGTACTACAATGCACTGCACTGCAGTCGTACCCAGCTGTAGTTTACTGAAGTTTACTGTACTGCACTGTGGTACTGTAGTCGACTGTACTGCACAGCAGTGTAGTGTACTGTAGTGTACTGTATTGCACTGTAGTGTACAGTAGTGTACTGTATTGCACTGTAGTGTACTGTATTGCACTGTAGTGTACAGTAGTGTACTGTATTGCACTGTAGTGTACAGTAGTGAACTGTATTGCACTGTAGTGTACTGTATTGCACTGTAGTGTACTATATTGCACTGTAGTGTACAGTATTGCACTGTAGTGAACTGTATTGCACTGTAGTGTACAGTAGTGAACTGTATTGCACTGTAGTGTACAGTAGTGAACTGTATTGCACTGTAGTGTACTGTAGTGAACTGTATTGCACTGTAGTGTACTGTATTGCACTGTAGTGTACTGTATTGCACTGTAGTGTACAGTAGTGAACTGTAGTGTACTGTAGTGAACTGTATTGCACTGTAGTGTACTGTAGTGAACTGTATTGCACTGTAGTGTACAGTAGTGAAATGTATTGCACTGTAGTGTACTGTAGTGAACTGTATTGTACAGTAGTGTACAGTAGTGTACTGTATTGCATTGTAGTGTACTGTATTGCATTGTAGTGTACTGTATTGCACTGTAGTGTACTTATTGCACTGTAGTGTACTGTTGTGCAAAGTACTGCACTGTAGTGTATTTATTGCACTGTATTGCACTGTAGTGTACTGTAGTGAACTGTATTGCACTGTAGTGTACAGTAGTGAACTGTATTGCACTGTAGTGTACTGTATTGCACTGTAGTGTACTGTAGTGAACTGTATTGCACTGTAGTGTACTGTAGTGAACTGTATTGCACTGTAGTGTACAGTAGTGTACTGTATTGCATTGTAGTGTACTGTATTGCACTGTAGTGTACTGTATTGCACTGTCGTGTACTGTTGTGCAAAGTACTGCACTGTAGTGTACTTATTGCACTGTATTGCACTGTAGTGTACTGTAGTGAACTGTATTGCACTGTAGTGTACTGTAGTGAACTGTATTGCACTGTAGTGTACAGTAGTGAACTGTATTGCACTGTAGTGTACAGTAGTGAACTGTATTGCACTGTAGTGTACAGTAGTGAACTGTATTGCACTGTGGTGTACTGCATTGCACTGTAGTGTACTGTAGTGAACTGTATTGCACTGTGGTGTACTGCATTGCACTGTGGTGTACTGTATTGCACTGTAGTGTACTGTAGTGAACTGTATTGCACTGTGGTGTACTGCATTGCACTGTGGTGTACTGTATTGCACTGTAGTGTACAGTAGTGAACTTCAGTGTACTGTACTACACTGTAGTGTACTGTATTGCACTGTAGTGTACTGTATTGCACTGTAGTGAACTGTAGTGTACTGTATTGCACTGTAGTGTACTGTATTGCACTGTAGTGTACTGTTGTGTACTGTATTGCACTGTAGTGTACTGTATTGCACTGTAGTGTACTGTATTGCACTGTAGTGTACTGTATTGCACTGTAGTGTACTGTACTGTACTGTAGTGCACTGTATTGCACTGTAGTGTACTGTATTGCACTGTAGTGTCGCACTGTAGTGAACTGTATTGCACTGTAGTGTACTGTACTGCACTGTATTGCACTGTAGTGTACTGTACTGCACTGTAGTGTACTGTATTGCACTGTAGTGTCGCACTGTAGTGAACTGTATTGCACTGTAGTGAACTGTAGTGTACTGTAGTATACTGTACTGCACTGCACTGTTGTATAGTGTACTGTAGTTTACTGTACTGTAGTGTACAAAAAGCAAAAAACAAAAAAAAAAAAAAACCCCCCAACTTCTTGGGAATCGAACTCATGTCCTCTCCCAGTCGTCAATCCGCGACACTATCACAAAACCACTTCACCACGGCGGCTGGTTTAGCTGCGAAGACTTAGTCTATGTCTGCATGTATATATATATGTATGACCAGTGTGCCAGAGATGATGAAAGAGGAAGGGTGCGCGGGTACAGCCCTGTGCTGTTCCCTGTGTCCAGTCTTTGCTCGGCTACAGTTCGTCTTTTTTTTATCTTTTTTTTTTTACGTGTTACCTTCTTTAGTAGCTATTGTCCCTGGAGTGTAACCTATCCATGTGTGTGTTTGTATTGTCTGTCTGTCTGTCTGTTTTGTCTGTCTCTTTGTGTGTGTGTGTCTGTTTTTGTGTTTATCCCTGTTTGTCTTTCCCTCTGCCAGTCTGTCGACCTGGTTGACTTACCTGACTGGCTTTTGTCTGTTTCTTTTTTCTCTTTCTGTCTGTGTGTCTGTGTGTCTGTCTGTCTGTCTATGTTCCTGTGAGTGGATGGATGGGTGGATGATTGAGTGAATGAATGAATGAATGTGTGTGTGTGTGTGTGTGTGTGTGTGTGTGTGTGTGTGTGCTTACTTGTGTGGTTGGGTTGGGGGTTTTTTTGTTAGTGTGCGTGCGCGCGCACGTGTGTGTGTGTGGGTGTGTGTGTGGGCGCGCGCGCGGGCGCTCTCCGTCTCCGACTACGTACATTTGTCTTTCATATGGAGAATACTTGACCCAAACAACAGGACCAGTCCATTGACCTGAATGACCACAAGTTGTCCATCATTCTTCACACGCGAAGAAAGACTTCATTCATCAGTCCACATATGTCTACTTCTCTGCCCTGCCCACAGGAGAACTGCTTGGCTCCAAGCAGAAACAACCCACCGACCTGGTCCATTCGTTCTGCTGACATTAACTCGTTGACTGCCTAATTAACGCTGGGAATCAGTGTGTCGTAGAACTGAAGTTCAAAGCCTACTTATTGTGTGTATTTCCGAAGCGGTGTAACTGATTTTGCCCAGCAAAAAGTAATGATATCCCAAGAGAAATGAACCCGGTACATTTTTAGCGTCCTAAATTCAGGGAACTTTTTTTTTTTTTTTTTTTTTTTTTACGGACAATGTTCTTGCATGGATGAAACAATATTATCATGATGAAATGATATTACCATTAGTAGATGTTGTGACCCACTTTCAGTGACAGCCGATTGACCTAGAACTTGTGTGCCCCGGATAGAAAAATAAACATTCTGCCATGGTTTAACAACCCATCTTCCAGATCATCCCCACCCACACAGGCACTGAGCTTCTGATCTGGTATTACTACATTCGTTTTGCTTTAATAATAATGCGTTGTGATTGATGTCCCACCGGAGAATACTCCCTGATCCCCACGCCCCCCACCCCCCCCCCCCCCCCACACCTCCACCCCTAGAATCAACAACCCGCTGTCTTGGGACAGTCACTTTGCATATATGTCCATGCCCGGAGCTAACTACTGGCCGGCCAATGAAAACAAATTAACCCAGCTGACACATTCTTTCTGCTTTAGTTCGTTGCTCCATCGAAGAATACTTGACCCACACATCCACCCCCTTCACAAAAGACACAACTTGTTGTTGTGGTGCACACTCTTTCTTTCTTTCTTTCTTTCTTTCCTTTGTGTGTGTGTGTGTGTGTGTGTGTGGTGTGTGTGTTTGTGGTGTGTGTGTGTGTGTGTGTGTGTGTGTGTGGTGTGTGTGTGTTGTGTGTGTGTGTGTGTGTGTGTGTGTGTGTTGTGTGTGTGGGGGATGTGTGTGTGTGTGTGTGTGTGTGTGTGTGTGTGTTGTGTGTGGGGTGTGTGTGTGCGGTGGGTGTGTGTGTGTGTGGGGGGGGGGGGGGGGGTTTGTGTGTGGGGTGTGTGTGTGTGTGTGTCTGTGTCTGTGTCTGTGTATGTGTGTGTGTGTTGTGTGTGTGGTGTGTGTGTGCGGGGGGGGGGGGGGGGTGCGGGGTGTGTGTGTGTGTGTGTGTGTGTGTGTGTGTGTGTGTGTGTGTGTGTTGTCTTTCTTTCTTGGGAGGCAGCGTGGCAGAATGGGTCAGGCTGTGGACTTGGTGGTGATCCAGTGTCCACCAGTGGTCAGAGGTTCGAGTCCCCCTTCCGGCACGGTGTTGATGTCTTTCGGGAAGGAATTTTATCTCTATTCTCCTCCCCCCCACCCAGGTTGTTGTCTCGTTCCTCATTTATCAGATGGATTCCCCCGTCTCCTTGACGAAGGCAGCAGTACGTTGCAGGTCCTCCGGTCCTCCGTAGAGCTTCCGGGCTGCTGGGATTTTCTCTCGGGGCACTTGGTGAAGTGGGCAGGACTGCAGCAGATATTCTGTAGTCTGGCTACCTGTTCTGCAGGGGCACTGCTCTGTGTCGCCGATACGGAGTTTCGTGTATATGTGGTGTTTCAGGCGGTTGTGGCCTGTCCTGAGCCTGAAAATGGCTACCTGCTCCCGACGAGTCAGCAGGTTACAGTACGGGTCTGCTCTGTTGTGGCATAGATGCTGCGGCTTCCACTTGTTCTGCAGCTTGGCCTTAATGATGGTCCTGGATTCAGAATAGCTGGTAGACCTATCCATCTGCTCTTTCGTAGTGCCTTCCTTTGCCAGGGAGTCAGCAGTCTCGTTGCCAAGCACGTTGCAGTGGGAGGGAATCCACTGCAGGGTGACTGTGTGACTTGTGCAGAGGGAGGCGAGAGAGGAGGACAGATCGTTGAGTTCTGGATCTCTGTTGGACCAAAGGGCCTGCAAAATGGACAAGGGCGTCGGTCAGGAAGACAACGTTGTGGCTGGCGTAGGGGCTGACCTCGATGTGGGCTGCTGCTGTTTTCAAGGCTTCTGCTTCGGCTCTGTAATTGGTGGAGTACAGGCCGGTAGCGAGACAGATCCTTTCTTCTCTGCCTTTCGGCACGGTGTTGATGTCTT
Organism: Babylonia areolata; assembly: GCF_041734735.1. Lineage (NCBI taxonomy): Eukaryota > Metazoa > Mollusca > Gastropoda > Neogastropoda > Buccinidae > Babylonia > Babylonia areolata. Next base: position 5,606,602 of record NC_134904.1, on the reverse strand, counting down.
TCGGGAAGAAACTTTATCTCCATGCTCCTCACTCCCACCCAGGTATGAATGAGTACCGGACTTCGGCTGGGGAAGGCTAAAAAAAAAAAAAGCAGTGGAAGGTGAGGATTGAGTCCCCGCCTTTACCCCCCGAAAAAGGAGTATGGCTGCCTATATGGCGGGGGTAAAAACGGTCATACACGTAAAATCCCACTCGTGTAAATCACGAGTGAACTTGGGAGTTGCAGCCCATGAACGAAGAAAGAAGAAGAGGAAGAAGAAATCCCGCCTTATTATGCTGAGCCACAGACACAGCGGTTATGGCCGTTACAGGCTATGGGAACTTTTTTACCTTTTAACTCTCCGGGCGCATCATTTGAGCCACCAGCCAGAAGAAACAACCAGAACTAGCACGATATTGTCACTGTCATCGGTCTGCTGCCCCCAGGACCACCACTCACTTGACCCAAACAGAAACATCTCACCGAGTGTGAAGTGGTTGCCCACAAGAACGTCATTCGACCCCCCAGAAACAAATGATATTGTCCCAAGGTTCATAGATAAACTGTGTCTTGGGATCGGCATTTGGAAGGCGGGGCCTACCCCCGAAAGCGGAGTATGGCTGCCTACATGGCGGGGTAAAAACGGTCATACACGTAAAAAGCCCACTCGCGTATACACGAGTGAACGTGGGAGTTGAAGCCCACGAACGCAGAAGAAGAAGAAGAAGGAAGGCGGGGCCCTGTCCTCGCCTCCTTCCCCCAACTGAAGTACAGGTACACCCGTTCATTCACATCAGGGTGGAGTGAGGAAGATCGGAGTAAAATGTCTTTCCAATCAGTTTCAGTTTCAGTAGCTCAAGGAGGCATCACTGCGTTCGGACAAATCCATATACGCTACACCACATCTGCCAAGCAGATGCCTGACCAGCAGCGTAACCCAACGCGCTTAAAAGGTTGCCAACAGCACCCGGTGTTCCCAGGCGGTCACCCATCCAAGTACTAACCGGGCCCGACGTTGCTTAACTTCGGTGATCGGACGAAAACCGGTGTTTTCAACGTGGTATGGCCGTTGGCAAAAAAAAAAAAAGCCCTGAAGGCAGATTCGAACCACGCGTGATCTTTCCAAATAAGGACACATCACCAAGACCGAAGCTGCTGGGAGGGTTTGAACACCGACTAGCTACAAGACCACAAGTCCAACGCTTTACTAAGGTTATTCTACCACCGGGCCGGATGGGTTGCTTGACTACCACCACCTCCAACCCCCCCTCCCCCTCCCTCACCCCCACCCCCGCCCCATCGCCCCCACCACCACGCCCAAAAAATGTCATCCCAATCTGAATCTTTTCGTTGTTTTGTTTTGATGTGTTGCTCCCCCAAACAGGAGAAGATACTAACCAAAAGAAAAAAACAACCCAAAAAACAAAAACAAAAAAAACCCTAAAAAAAAACAACTGTCTTTGAACATTCAAGTTCTTTCTCTGTGTGTGGCCCCCTATTGCGAACAGTATTAATTCGACCCAAATTGAAATAGACTGCTGCCATGACATACCAACTTCACATCTTACTTCAAAAACCGTTTGCAGGGTCCCAGGCTTTTGACACACCACCTGGAGGAATCTTCTGGACGGGTGTTGCTGCTTTTTTTTCTTTTTTTTTTTTTGCCTTGATTTTTTCTACGGGACGCCCCCAGTAACTCCTCGCAGTTGGGGGTGGGGGATGGGAGTGGTGGGGTGGAAGAAGAAGACAGAGAAGATGCTAGGGCGCAGTTTGACTTAAAACAGGAAAATACACAATACACCTCTGCCCTGTCCACTAGTTTTATGTGTTGTCCACGTGAGAGTTTGTGTTAATTATATTTGATCCAAACAGAAACAACCCGCTTTCTTTGATACATCCATTTCTTTCTCTCTCTCTGTCTCTCTGTCTGTCTGTCTCTCTCTCTCTCTCTCTCTCTCTCTCTCTGTGTCTCTCTGTCTCTCTCTTTCTCTGTGTGTGTGTGTGTGTGTGTGTGCGCGCGCGCGCCTCTGCCTCTGTCTGTCTGTCTTTCTCTCCCTCTGTCTTTGTATATATATATATATATATATATTTATATATTTATATATATGTGTGTGCCTCTGCCTCTGTCTCTGTCTGTCTGTCTTTTTCTCCCTCTGTCTTTGTGTATGTATATATATATATATATATATATATATATATATATATATATATGTGTGTGTGTGTGTGTGTGTGTGTGTGTGTGTGTGTGTCCCCTTGTTTTCCATCTCTTCTATCATTCGTTACTACGCTATACACCATTCCATATAAAATACACTCATTTTTGCAATGTGTGTGTGTGTGTGTGTGTGTGTGTGTTCACGTGCGCGCGCGCGCGCGTGTGTGTGTGTATGTGTGTGTTCCCCCCCACCCCCCAACCCCCCCACACAGGAGCGCTGTCGTTCAGGAAGATGGTGAAGAGGGAGGACCTGCTGAAGATCTTCTTCGTCTACCTGTGCCTGTTCCACGTCAGCCCCGCCCACCCGTGCGGCAGGAACCCCATCAGCCGCTTCAGGCCCCTGACCAAGATGTTGGGTGAGCACCGTGTACTGTTGGGGGGTGGGGGGGGGGAGGGGGGAGTAGTGTAGTGGTGATGGGTTCAAGTCTGTCGTGTTCGTCTGTGACTGTTACTGTGACTGTGGGGGTGAGGGTGGGAGTGGGAGTGTAGTGGTGATGGATTCAGTCAGTCGGGTTCGGTTTGTGACTGTGACTGTTACTATGACTGTTACAATGACTGTGTACTGTGGTGGGGGGGGGGGGGGGGGGGGGGGGGGGGGCGGGGGGGGGGAGTGTACTGGTAATGAAATCAGTCTGTCGTGTTCGTCTGTGACTGTTACTGTGACTGTGGGAGGTGGGGGTGGCGGTAGGGGGTGGAGGTGGGAGTGTAGTGGTGATGGATTCAGTCAGTCGTGTTCGGTTTGTGACTGTGACTGTTACTATGACTGTTTCTGTGTACTGTGACTGTGACCGTGAATGTGTACTGTGGCGGGGGAGGGGGGGGGAGCGGGGGTGTAGTGGTGATGGTTCAGTCAGTTGTGTTCGTTTTGTGACTGTGACTGTTACTATGACTGTTACAATGACTGTGTACTGTGGCGGGGACGGGGGGGGCGGGGGGGGGGGGAGTGTACTGGTAATGAAATCAGTCTGTCGTGTTCGTCTGTGACTGTTACTGTGACTGTGGGAGGTGGGGGTGGCATTAGGGGGTGGAGGTGGGAGTGTACTGGTGATGGATTCAGTCAGTTAGTCGTGTTCGGTTTGTGACTGCGACTGTCGTCACTATGACTGTTACTGTGTACTGTGACTGTGACCGTGAGTGTGTACTGTGGCGGAGGGGGGGGGGAGGGGGGTGTAGTGGTGATGGGTTCAGTCAGTTGTGTTCGTTTTGTGACTGTTACTGTTACTGTGTTACTATGACTGTTACAATGACTGTGACTGTGTACTGTGGGGTGGAAGTGTACTGGTAATGAAATCAGTCTGTTGTGTTCGTCTGTGACTGTTACTGTGACTGTGGGTGTGGGGGGGTAGGGGGTGAAGGTGGGAGTGTAGTGGTGATGGATTCAGTCAGTCGTGTTCGTCTTGTGACTGTGACCGTGAGTGTGTACTGTGGCGGAAGGGGGGGGAGTGGGGGTGTACTGGTGATTGAATCAGTCAGCCGTGTTCGTCTGTGACTGTAACTGTTACTGTGTACTGTTACTGTTACAATGACTGACTGTGTACTGTGGCGGAAGTGTACTGGTAATGAAATCAGTCTGTTGTGTTCGTCTGTGACTGTTACTGTGACTGTGGGGGTGGGGGTTAGGGGGTAGAGGTGGGAGTGTACTGGTGATGGATTCAGTCAGTCGTGTTCGTCTGTGACTGTTACTGTTACTATGACTGTTACTGTGTACTGTGACTGTGTACTGTGGGGGGGTGGGGGGGCGGGGGGGGGGGAGTGTACTGGTGATGAAGTCGAGTCTGTCGTGTTCGTCTGTGACTGTTACTGTGACTGTGGGGGTGGGGGTTAGGGGGTGGAGGTGGGAGTGTACTGGTGATGGATTCAGTCGGTCAGTCGTGTTCGGTTTGTGACTGTGACTGTCACTATGACTGTTTCTGTGTACTGTGACTGTGACCGTGAGTGTGTACTGTGGCGGGGGAGGTGGGGGTGGGGGGTGTAGTGGTGATGGGTTCAAGTCAGTCGTGTTCGTTTTGTGACTGTAACTGTTACTGTTACTGTGTACTGTTACTGTTACAATGACTGACTGTGTACTGTGGGAGGGAGTGTACTGGTGATGGGTTCAGTCAGTCGTGTTCGTTTTGTGACTGTGACTGTGGGGGGAGGGGGGCGAGGGGGGAGGAGTGTACTGGTGATTGAATCAGTCAGCCGTGTTCGACTGTGACTGTGACTGTTACTGTGACTGTTATAATGACTGTTACTGTGACTGTGACGGTTACTGTGACTGTGACTGTGTACTATGACTGTGACTGTTAACTCACTCAGTACGGCCAGTCCTCTCTTCTCCTCTACACAGACCCCTCGGATGTCCAGTGGGTGTCTGAATGACCCAGCCTTTAGCTTCCGTCGTCAGAATTGTGGTATTCTTTGTCAACATTCACCTCTTCAGTATAAGAGCCTTCCGCTTGCAATATTTTGATGATGGTAATTGGGGTGAAACGTTGTTAACGTCGTCCCTTTCGCCGTTCGTATGGAGAGAGTTAATGTGACTGTGACTGTTACAATGACTGTGTACTGTGACTATGTACTGTGGAGGTAGTGTACTGGTAGTGGATTCAGTCAGTAGTGTTTGTTTTGTGATTGTGACTGTGACGAACAGTGCGCACTCGCACACACACACATTGATACACATACGAAAACACAGAGGCACACACACACACACACACACGCACACGCACACACACACACACACACACACATGCAACTGATCTAGAAAGTTAAGGTGGGTGTGGGAGGAGGAGGAGAATAAGGGAGGGGAGTGCATGATTTCAGCTAGCATTGGAAGTAATAATTATATTATTACTTTTTCGAAGCGAGTAATAAGAGAATAAGTCTTTTTCCGATGTTCTCAGGGACTAAATTCCAAAGAGAAGGAAAAGCTACAGACCTGAAGACTCGCTTACCATAAATTATCGACTCACTGTATTTTACCAAACAGTTCTTTTCTTCAGAAAACATTATTGTTGATTTTTAAAATTTTGTCGCGCTGGTCCTTCGGTCAGAGACCAAACTCCAAGCACTTTGTATAAACCGCGGAATCATCTGCCACAACAGGCTGTCTACCTGGTTAGACCCAACTGAGAGCTGACTTCAGCTCACGTGGAGTGATGGCCTAGAGGAAACGCGTCGCCTAGGAAGCGAGAGAATCTGAGCGTGCTGGTTCGAATCACGGCTCAGCCGCCGAAATTTTCTCCCCCTCCACTAGATCTTGAGTGGTGGTCTTGGACGCTAATCATTCGGATGAGACGATAAACCGAGGTCCCGTGTGGCTAGCATGCACTTAGCGCACGTAAAAGAACCCACGGCAACAAAAGGGTTGTTCCTTGCAAAATTCTGTAGAAAAATCCACTTCGATAGGAAAAACAAAAAGAAACTGCAGGCAGGAAAAAATACAACAACAAAAAAAAAGGGGGGTGGCACTGTAGTGTAGCGACGTGCTCTCCCTGGGGAGAGCAGTCCGAATTTCACACAGAGAAATCTGTTGTAATAAAAAGAAATACAAATACAACTACAAAATCAGGCGCTTAATTCAACATTCGTTTCCTGTGTCGTTCACTCAAAATGTATGTATATCGGTTGTAGGATTTTTTTTCCTAGGAATTTTGCCTTTGGTTCTTTAATTAATGTGCGCTAAGTGCATGCTGCATGTACTCAGGACCTAGGTTTATCGTCTCACCCGTAAGCCCTGGCGTTCATGACCACCACTCAAGGTCTAGTGGAAGAGTAGAAACTTCTGGTGACTGTGTGGGATTCCAGCCCGCTTGCTTTCTTTCAGAGTCTCAGTTTCTTTTGCTTCTTAAGCGAGCGCACTACCACTAACAAATATATTATGCATGTATACATACACTCTTCCTCTGCGTGTGTGTGTGTGTGTGTGTGTGCGTGCGTGCGTGCGTGCGTGTGTGTGCGGTTGTGTGTATGTGTGTGTGTGTGTGTGTGTGTGTGTGTGTGTACATCTTGAGTGCAGTGGGTGTGGGGTTTGGTTGGAGTGGGAGGATGTGTGTGTGCAGGTGTGTTGCGTGTGTTGTTGTTTTTTAGTATCATGCATGATTATGTCTTTGTGCTTTTCGTTGTTAACTCTTTTTGTACATTAGATTGGGCGTACCAAGTGGTCTTATTATTATTATTATTATTATTATTATTCGTCATCATCATATATTATCATCATCATCATATCGTCATCATCATTGATATCATTATTATTATCATTATTATTATCACCATCACCATCATATGATTATCATTATTGTTGTTTTTATTTTTATCATCATGATGATGATAATGATCATCATCATCATCATCATCATCGTATTATTATTATTAGTATTAGTTTTTTTGGGTTTTTTTTTATTATATACTTTGGAAATTATTATTTTAAATTTATTATTATGATTATGATTATTATTATCATCATGAGCAGCAGCAGCAGCAGCATCATCATCATGATCATCATATCATCACCATCATTAATATCATTATCATTAGTATTATTATCATTATGATGATCACCATCATATTATCATAATTATCATCACCATCATATTATTATTATTATCATTATTATCATTATCATTACCCACCCTGCAGGCAGAGACATCAACTCCCTGCTCAACCTCCTCCGTTCCTCCAACCCGGCCCTCTACCAGCAAGTGCAGGATGAATGGCGACGCTACGCCGATTGCGTTGGTCTGGTGGACACGGGGTACTTCAAACGGTCCTCCTCCTTCTCCTCCTCCCCCTCCTCCCCCTCCTCCTCCTCCTCCTCCTCGTCGTCGTCATCGTCGTCATTACCACTGGGACTCCACTCCTCCTCCCTCCTCCACCACCTCCCCACCTCCCAACAGGCACCGGCCCAGCAGGGGCAGGGCAGGATGAGGGTGATGAGGAGGAGGATGATGAGGACGAGGAGGAGGCTGGTGGCAGGGGGAGCTGAAGGCCTTCACCAGTCCGGGATGATGATGATGCCTGCAGAGCGACGCAGGCAGCTGGGGTCAGGAGCAGCTTGGAGGAAGCTGGGGCCGCAGTGAAGTTTGGGGTGAGTCGGTTACTTCATGGTTCGGTTCGGTTCGGTGTTTTGTGTTTTGTTTTTTTGTTTTGGTTTTTTTTTTTTTTTTTTTTTTTTTTTTTGCTGCCCCATCATCTGCACCGTTTCAGTGGCATTACTCCTACGCCGCTCATTTAGATTCCCCCCATACACGGCCACACCCGGGTTCGTCCGTCGCAGTTCCAGCGTCGGCAGTCCACAGGGAGCCATCGATGTTAGGTCGCCTGGAGGCCACACACCAGAGGAGACCCTGCACTGCTGCTGAGTCACTTCGGTGGTGTTCAGTGGTGCCTGTTCTGATTTTTACGTACTTAGGACACCACCTACTAAGCCCCCTACTAACGACAATAATGGCTTAGTCGCGGAGCCAGACTGAGTGAGCGTCCCTCCCAGAGTGGAGACCGCCACCACGTCCCTCAAACAACAGCCCCTCGGTTCGGTGTTTTCCGTTCGGTTCGGTTCGGGTTTTCTAAGTTTCAGTTTCAGTTTCAGTAGCTCAAGGAGGCGTCACTGCGTTCGGACAAATCCATGTACGCTACACCACATCTGCCAAGCAGATGCCTGACCAGCAGCGTAACCCAACGCGCTTAGTCACAGGCCTTGAGAAAAAAAAAAGATTTAAAAAAAAAGATAAATACATTAAAAAAAAGAACTACTATTACTAATAATAATATGAATAAGGCGCAAAAATTTGATGAAGTCAACTATAAGCGTACAAAAAAAAAAAAAAAAAAAATATATATATATATATATATATATATTTATATATAACTGAATAAATAATGATAATATAATTTTAAAAAATAAAATAAAATAAACAAACAAATAAATAAATAAGAAGAAGGATGAAAATAAAATAGATAAATAAATCAATCAGTAAATAAAATAAATAAATAAAAAGACAACAATGAATATAAGCAATGAATATATAAGCAAATAAATGTAAGAAGGATGAAAATAAAATAGATAAATAAATCAGTCAATAAAAAAAAAAAAAAAAAAAGACAACAATGAATATAAGCAATGAATATATAAGCAAATAAATGTAAAAAATAATAATAATAATAATAAAAAGCATTCACACATTCACATATACACACACATATGCATAACAATTTCCAAAGATACTGACACTAACACTGACACTGGTTTCTATTGCCATTGGCAAAGATACCCTTTTGGCAAGGGGGTTTACTATACATAATGCCAATGACTAACACTGACACTGATTTCTAATGCCATTGGCAAACATACCCTTTTGGAAAGGGGGTTTACTATACATAGTGCCGATGACTGACACTGACACTGATTTCTATTGCCATTGGCAAAGATACCCTTTTGGAAAGGGGGTTTACTATACATAGTGCCAATGACTGACACTGACACTGATACTTATTTCTATTGCCATCGGTAATGATGCCTTTTTGGCAAGGGGGTTTACAATACATTGTGCCGATGACTGACACTGACACTGACACTGACACTGATTTCTATTGCCATTGGCAAACATACCCTTTTGGCAAGGGGTTTACTATACATAGTGCCAATGACTAACACTGACACTGGTTTCTATTGCCATTGGCAAACATACCCTTTTGGCAAGGGGGTTTACTATACATAGTGCCAATGACTAACACTGACACTGGTTTCTATTGCCATTGGCAAACATACCCTTTTGGCAAGGGGGTTTACTATACATAGTGCCGATGACTAACACTGACACTGGTTTCTATTGCCATTGGCAAACATACCCTTTTGGCAAGGGGGTTTACTATACATAGTGCCGATGACTAACACTGACACTGATTTCTATTGCCATTGGCAAAGATACCCTTTTGGAAAGGGGGTTTACTATACATAGTGCCAATGACTGACACTGACACTGATACTTATTTCTATTGCCATCGGTAATGATGCCTTTTTGGCAAGGGGGTTTACAATACATAGTGCCGATGACTGACACTGACACTGACACTGACACTGATTTCTATTGCCATTGGCAAACATACCCTTTTGGCAAGGGGGTTTACTATACATAGTGCCAATGACTGACACTGACACTGGTTTCTATTGCCATTGGCAAACATACCCTTTTGGAAAGGGGGTTTACTATACATAGTGCCGATGACTAACCCTGACACTGACACTGACACTGATTTCTAATGCCATCGGCAATGATACCCTTTTGGAAAGGGGGTTTACTATACATAGTGCCAATGACTGACATTGACACTGGTTTCTATTGACATTGGCAAAGATACCCTTTTGGCAAGGGGAGTGATGGCCTAGAGGTAACGCGTCCGTCTAGGAAGCGAGAGAATCTGAGGGCGCTGGTTCGAATCACGGCTCAGCCGCCGATATTTTCTCCCCCCCCCCCCCCCCCAATTCCACTAGACCTTGAGTGGTGGTCTGGACGCTAGTCATTCGGATGAGACGATAAACCGAGGTCCCGTGTGCAGCATGCACTTAGCGCGCGTAAAAGAACCCACGGCAACAAAAGGGTTGTTTCTGGCAAAATTCTGTAGAAAAATCCACTTCGACAGGAAAAACCAAATAAAACTGCACGCAGGAAAAAATACAAAAAAATGGGTGGCGCTGTAGTGTAGCGACGCGCTCTCCCTGGGGAGAGCAGCCCGAATTTCACACAGAGAAATCTGTTGTGATAAAAAGGAATACAAATACACAAGTACAAATACACAAAATAGTGTCGATAAGCATCGGCCAAAATATGTTCGGCTGATATAAAGAGTTTCTCAAGAGAGGGAGAGAGAGAGAATGAATAAATGAATGAATCTTTATTTTCCAACGGTGAAGATATTAGAGAGAGAGAGAGAGAGAGAGAGAGAGAGAGAGAGAGAGTTTCACTTTCTTAAGGAGGCGTCACTGCGCTCGGACAAATCCATATACGCTACACCACATCTGCTAGGTGTATGCCTGACCAGCAGCAAAACCCAACGCGCTTAGTCAGGCCTTGTGTCTCTGTGTACCTATCAGAGGGGATTTCTTTTCTTCTACAGATTTTTGCCAGAGGACAACACTCTCGTTGCCATGGGTTCTTTTTTCAGTGCGCCAAGTGCGTGCTGCACACGGGACCTGGGTTTATCGTCTCGTCCCAATGACTAGACGCTCAGTTCGATTTTCTTGTCAAACCGGGTAGAAAGGGCGAGAGCGGGATTCGAACCCACACCCTCATGGACTCTCTATATTGGAAAACTGATCGTCTTAACTATTCTACAACTTTCCTCCCAGGTGAAAAGACAGACAAACAGAAACACTTCTTCTTCTTCTTCTTCCGCGTTCCCTGCACGCTAGATTTTCAGTCCGGTCAGGACAGCGAAGTCCGTGGTCCGTCGCAGGGACCCCACCGGTCCCCACAGTTTCTCTTGGAGCTCCACCGGGCTGGACCTTGTCTGGCACCTCAGAGCGTCGAAGGTGGGGCAGGACTGCAGGATATGGGAGGGGGTCTGTGGGCCTGTGCCACACGGGTACTGGTCAGTATGTGATATCTTCAGACGGTAGAGGTGGGAGAGGAGCTGACAATGTCCCGCTCGCAGTCTGAAGATTGAAACAGAAAGACAATGACGACGACGACGACGACGACGACGACGATGATGTCGACGTCGTCGGGTTTTTTTTTAACTCACTCAGTACGGCCAGTCCTCTCTTCTCCTCTACACAGACCCCTCGGATGTCCAGTGGGTGTCTGAATGACCCAACCTTTAGCTTCCGTCGTCAGAACTGTGGTATTCTTTGTCAACATTCACCTCTTCAGTATAAGAGCGTTCCGCTTGCAATATTTTGATGATGGTAATTGGGATGAAACTCTGTTAACGTCGTCTCTTTCGCCGTTCGTATGGAGAGAGTTAATTAAAGGCCAGTCCTGAAAGAGCTGAGTGCAGGGATTTGACGACTGAAGTGGAAGATGGAGAGTGTCCAGTGTGAAAGGTCCAGAGACAGAGACAGACTGTTCAATGTGAAAGGTCCAGAGACAGAGACAGACTGTTCAATGTGAAAGGTCCAGAGACAGAGACAGACTGTTCAATGTGAAAGGTCCAGAGACAGAGACAGACTGTCCAGTGTGAAAGGTCCAGAGACAGAGACAGACTGTTCAATGTGAAAGGTCCAGAGACAGAGACAGACTGTCCAGTGTGAAAGGTCCAGAGACAGACTGTTCAATGTGAAAGGTCCAGAGACAGAGACAGACTGTTCAATGTGAAAGGTCCAGAGACAGAGACAGACTGTCCAGTGTGAAAGGTCCAGAGACAGACTGTCCAGTGTGAAAGGTCCAGAGACAGAGACAGACTGTTCAATGTGAAAGGTCCAGAGACAGAGACAGACTGTTCAATGTGAAAGGTCCAGAGACAGAGACAGACTGTCCAGTGTGAAAGGTCCAGAGACAGAGACAGACTGTTCAATGTGAAAGGTCCAGAGACAGAGACAGACTATTCAGTGTGAAAGGTCCAGAGACAGAGACAGACTGTCCAGTGTGAAAGGTCCAGAGACAGAGACAGAGTGTTCAATGTGAAAGATCCAGAGACAGAGACAGAGTGGTGAACGGCTGTAGAGTGACTCTGGGAACGCGGAAACATGACTCAGTGGTTCTGAAGCTGATCGTAGAGAGCACGATGGAGTGTGAAGAATGATTTGTATTTGTATTCCTTTTTATCACAGCAGATTTCTCTGTGTGAAATTCGGGCTGCTCTCCCCAGGGAGAGCGCGTAGCTACACTACAGCGCCACCCATTGTTGTTTTTTTTTGTAATCTATTCCTGCGTGCAGTTTTATTTGTTTTTCCTATCGAAGTGGATTTTTCTACAGAATTTTGCTAGGAACGACCCTTTTGTTGCCGTGGGTTCTTTTACGTGCGCTAAGTGCATGCTAGCACACGGGACCGCGGTTTATCGTCTCATCCGAATGACTAAGCGTCCAGACCACCACTCAAGGTCTAGTGGAGGGGGGGGGGAGAAAATATCGGCGGCTGAGCCGTGATTGGAACCAGCGCGCTCAGATTCTCTCGCTTCCTAGGCGGACGCGTTACCTCTAGACCATCACTCCACTGACATGGGTGGTGGTGGTGGTAGGGATGGTGACTTTTGTATGATTATAATACTATGATAACACACCTTAGAAAAAAAAATGGTAAGGACAGTTTGGCTCAGAACAATGATGGCGATTATGATGATGATGATTATGATGACCGGCGACGACTGACGATGATGACGACGACGATGATGATGATGACGTTGAACAGGTTTAATTACTTTTTTTTGTATGCATTCGTTGCAGACTGAGGAGAGAAAGTGACGGAGATGAGGAGCTAGACGTCATCACACTGTCCGCTGCCTTATTCACACACACAACTCTTCAGCCTTCTTGTCCAGCCGACCAGAGCAAGGGAGCAAACTGGGAATTCAACATCGTCGTTAGTGAACTCCCTTACTCAACTTAAAAAAATATATACATATTGAGGAAAAACTACATCAAAGAATACTTTTTACTATCATAAATTTGGAGACAAAAGTTCCACATGATAAGAATAATGTTTGAAATGTTGGAGAAATAGAAACAAAATATAATTATTAACCAAAGAACATAATTTTGCTTTA
>NC_134904.1:5586224-5588724 GCF_041734735.1 Babylonia areolata | reverse complement strand
CCCCACTTCCCCCATTTCTTCCTTTTTAAATTAAAAAAAAAATTCTCTTTTTTTTATGAGGGCAGGATGTAAAAAAGCTGTATAAGCTTATTCTTTTACCCTCAATAAAGATCATTTTGACTTGACTTAACTTGACTTGACTTGACAATACAAACACAGCGACAATCACAAACAAAACAAAACAAAACAAAACAAAAACTACCGAAAACTTAACAACAACATATAAACACAACCGTAACGCCATTCATCATCCCACCACCACTACCGCTACTACTATCACTCCAACCATGGGTCATTTATCACATTATCATGATAATTCTCCCCGCATCACAATTCTCCACATGCGGTGGAGGTGGTGATACAATACAATACAATACAATACAATACAATACCATACGATACGATACGATACGATACAACACAATGCAACGCTACGCAACGCAATACAATACAATGCAACGCCAGGCAACGCAATGTAATCCAATGCAATACAATACAATACAGTACAATACAACACAATGCAACACAGCGCTACGCAACGCAATGCAATGCAATACAATACAATACAATACAATGCAATGCAATACAATGCAATGCAATACAACGCAATACAATACAACACAATGCAATACAACACAATACAATACAATGCAATGCAATGCAATACAATACAACACAATGCAATACAACACAATACAATGCAATACAATGCAATGCAACGCAACGCAATACAATACAACGCAACGCAACGCAACGCAATACAATACAATACAATACAATACAATACAATACAGTTCAGTACAATATTGCAATTCAATACAAAAAATTCCACAGTAATATCATCATCATCATCATCACACCACAATAATCCTCTCCGCCTCAGAATCCTTTGCCTGCTGAGATGACGGAGTCTGCTGCTGCTGCTGCTGCTGTTGCTTCTGTTGCTGCTGCTGCGGTGGTGGTGATGAGGGTGGTGAGGGTGGTAGCAGAGTCACAGCCGTCGGAGAAGGAGCGGGGGCGTTAACACCACCACCACAAGCAGCACCAGCAGCAGGAACAGCAGCAGCAGGATCTGGAAGCTCCGAAGCGTCCTGCAGAGCGCTGAGCTCCTCCATCATCCAGGGCGCGCGCTCGGACACCACGGAGATGAGGCGGTCCACGAAGTGCGCGTGCCGCTTGGTGGCCCTCGTCAGCTCCCTCAGCACGGCCAGCACGTCCTCCTGGGACAGTACGGTCAACTGGTCAAGTCAGCCCAAAGAGATTTTTTTTTTTTTTTTTTTTTTTTTTTTTTGGTTGTTGTCTGTTTTGGTGTAGCAGCAGACAATGAAGTGTTTTCAACTGAACTGAACTGAGCTGAATTGTGATGATGTTGATGTTAATGACGCGATGATGACGATGCTGATGATTTTTTTTTTTTTTCTGTTTTGGTGTTGAAGCAGACTTTGAAGTGTTTTCAACTGAACTGAGCTGAGCTGAACTGAACTGAATTGTGATGTTGCTGATGACACGATGATGACGATGATGATGATGATAATCTCTCCTGTGTGTGTGTGTGTGTGTGTGTGTGTGTGTGTGTGTGTGTGTGTGTGTGTGTGTGTGTGTGTGTGTGTGTGTGTGCGTGTGTGGGGGTGGTGAGGGGTGGGTGGTGGGGTTGTGTGTGTGTGTGTGTGTGTGTGTGTGTGTGTGTGTGTGTGTGTGCGTGTGTGTGTTTTCCCCTCTTACTCTGAGTCTGCCAGTTTCTCAAACTTCTAATCATCAGTCATTCAAACCTGAAATCAGAGCATCAATTACTCCACCAGCCAACCAGTTAATAATCAACCACCTAACCACCCACCTACCCAATCAACCGCTCAACAAATCGACTACTAACCTAACCTAACAAACCAACCAACCAACCACCTACCCTAATAGCCACCTAACCAGCAACACCTACCCACCACCCACCTAACCAACCACCTAACCAACCAACCAACCACAACCGCCTGACCAACCAACCAACCACATAACCAACCAGCCGCCTAACCAAACACCTAACCAACCAACCGCCTAACCAACCAACCACCTAACCAACCAACCACCTAACCAAACACCTAACCAACCACCTGACCACCCACTCACCCAACCAACCACCTAACCAACCAACCAACCACAACTGCCTGACCAACCAACCAACCACTTAACCAACCACATAACCAACCAGCAGCCTAACCAACCACCTAACCAACCAACCGCCTAACCAACCACCTAACAACCTAACCACCTAACCACCCACCCACCTAACCAAACACCTAACCAACCACCTGACCACCCACTCACCCAACCAACCACCAAACCAACCAACCACGTAACTACCCACCCACCTAACCAACCACCTAACCAACCACCAAACCAACCAACCACGTAACTACCCACCCACCTAACCAACCAACCGCCTAACCACCACCCACCTAACCAACCAACCACCTAACCAACCACCTAACCAACCAACCACCTAACCAAC
>NC_134904.1:5561224-5573724 GCF_041734735.1 Babylonia areolata | reverse complement strand
GGGGAGGGGGTGGGGTGGGGGAAAGGTGGAAATAACTCACCTGTCTCTGATCTGTAAGGGGAGGGGGGTGGGGTGGGGGGAGAGGTGGAAACAACTCACCTGTCTCTGATCTGTAAGGGGAGGGAGGTGGGGTGGGGTGGGGGGAGAGGTGGGGACAACTCACCTGTCTCTGATCTGTAAGGGGAGGGGGGTGGGGTGGGGTGGGGGGAGAGGGGGAAACAACTCACCTGTCTCTGATCTGTAAGGGGAGGGAGGTGGGGGAGAGGTGGAAACAACTCACCTGTCTCTGATCTGTAAGGGGAGGGAGGTGGGGGGAGAGGGGGAAAACTCACCTGTCTCTGATCTGTAAGGGGAGGGGGTGGGGTGGGGGAGAGGGGGGAACAACTCACCTGTCTCTGATCTGTAAGGGGAGGGGGTGAGGTGGGGGAGAGGGGGAACAACTCACCTGTCTCTGATCTGTAAGGGGAGGGGGGTGGGTGTGGGGGAGAGGGGGGAACAACTCACCTGTCTCTGATCTGTAAGGGGAGGGGGGGGGTGGGGGAGAGGGGGGGAAACAACTCACCTGTCTCCGATCTGTAAGGGGAGGGGGGTGGGGTGGGGTGGGGGAGAGGTGGAAACAACTCACCTGTCTCCGATCTGTAAGGGGAGGGGGTGGGGTGGGGGGAGAGGGGGGGACAACTCACCTGTCTCTGATCTGTAAGGGGAGGGGGTGGGGTGGGGGGAGAGGGGGGGACAACTCACCTGTCTCTGATCTGTAAGGGGAGGGGGTGGGGTGGGGGAGAGGGGGGGACAACTCACCTGTCTCTGATCTGTAAGGGGAGGGAGTGAGGTGGGGGAGAGGGGGGAACAACTCACCTGTCTCTGATCTGTAAGGGGAGGGGGTGGGGTGGGGGAGAGGGGGGGACAACTCACCTGTCTCTGATCTGTAAGGGGAGGGAGTGAGGTGGGGGAGAGGGGGGAACAACTCACCTGTCTCTGATCTGTAAGGGGAGGGAGTGAGGTGGGGGAGAGGGGGGGACAACTCACCTGTCTCTGATCTGTAAGGGGAGGGGGTGGGGTGGGGTGGGGGAGAGGGGGGGACAACTCACCTGTCTCTGATCTGTAAGGGGAGGGAGGTGGGGGAGAGGGGGGGACAACTCACCTGTCTCCGATCTGTAAGGGGAGGGGGTGGGGTAGGGTGGGGGAGAGGGGGGGAAACAACTCACCTGTCTCTGATCTGTAAGGGGAGGGGGTGGGGTGTGGGGGAGAGGGGGGGACAACTCACCTGTCTCTGATCTGTAAGGGGAGGGGGTGAGGTGGGGGAGAGGGGGGGACAACTCACCTGTCTCTGATCTGTAAGGGGAGGGGTGAGGTGGGGGAGAGGGGGGCAAACAACTCACCTGTCTCTGATCTGTAAGGGGAGGGGTGGGGTGGGGGAGAGGGGGGCAAACAACTCACCTGTCTCTGATCTGTAAGGGGAGGGGGGTGAGGTGGGGGAGAGGTGGAAACAACTCACCTGTCTCTGATCTGTAAGGGGAGGGGGTGGGGTGGGGGAGAGGTGGAAACAACTCACCTGTCTCTGATCTGTAAGGGGAGGGGGTGGGGTGGAGGAGAGAGGGGGGGAAACAACTCACCTGTCTCTGATCTGTAAGGGGAGGGGGTGAGGTGGGGGAGAGGGGGAAACAACTCACCTGTCTCTGATCTGTAAGGGGAGGGGGTGAGGTGGGGGAGAGGGTGGAAACAACTCACCTGTCTCTGATCTGTAAGGGGAGGGGGTGAGGTGGGGGAGAGGGGGGAAACAACTCACCTGTCTCTGATCTGTAAGGGGAGGGGGTGGGGTGGGGTGGGGTGGGGGAGAGGGGGAAACAACTCACCTGTCTCCGATCTGCAAGGGGAGGGTGGGGGAGGGCTTGAGGTTGGTCACCAGCAGACAACTGTCCGGCAGAGTCTGGTAGGAGAAGCCGAACTTTGACCCCGCCGCCTCTGACCTGTGAACTCTGACACACTGCAGGCACACACGACCTTCCGCCTCCAAGGTCTCGAACAGCGAGGCGTTCTGTGCGGCGGTTGTCCCCCTTTGAAGGCAGACGAGACAGGACAGAAAAACAGACAGAGAGAGAGACAGACAGAGAGACAGACAGAGAACAGGTTGGGGTTACAGTCTGAGCGCTCTCTTTCATACAGAAATAGACAAAGAGATGACGATAACGACAACGATAAGATAAATGGATAAATAATAATAATAATTATTATTATTATTATTATAAATTATTATTATTATTATTATTATTATTGTTATAGAAGATAAATGGATAAATCATAATAATAATGATGATAATAATGATAAAAATAATGATAACAAATGAATAATAACCAAAATAAAATTAAAAAAAGAACCACGCCCCCATTTGAAGGTTGGGGGGGGGGGGTAAATTACGATAATGAGTATGCATTAAAAACATGGCAGCTACATACATTGCATGTATAGTTCCGACACACTGTCATTTTATAGCAAAGTACACCTCGAGAGAGAGAGAGAGAGACAGAGACAGACAGACAGAGAGAGAGATAGAGAGAGAGAGAGAAAGAGAGAGAGAGAGACACACACACACACAGACAGACATAGAGAGAGAGAGACAGAGAGACATAGACAGAGAGAGACAGAGAGAGAGAGAGAGAGAGAAAGAGACGGAGACAGACAGACAGAGACACGGAGAGACACAGAGAGAGACAGACAGACAGAGACAGAGAGAGACAGATAGAGCGAGACACACACACACACACACACACACACACACACACACACACACACACACACACACACACAGAGGCAGAGACACAGAGACAGAGAGAACTCTGAAAATATCTTTTCAATTATCAATAGCTTAACAGCCCTAATGGCATGTGGGCACAGTTAACAACACGTAACAATAACGAGAATAATAATGAAAAATAAAATTCAAAACCAAACAACTACTGAAAATCAATAATTTCACTGTGAAAGCAACGGCATCTCGACCATCCATTCTAAGTAGTGTGCTGTGACGAAATCGTAATGCATTTATAGACTGATAGAAATATTAATACGACGTGTGTGTGTGTGTGTGTGTGTGTGTGTGTGTGTGTGTGTGTGTGTGTGTGTGTGTGTGAGACAGACAGAGATAGAGACAGAGACAGAGACAAAGACAGAGAGACAGGTATAAAGAGACAGAGAGACAGAGACAGACAGACAGAAAAGGTATCGAATTCAGCATCAGAATCCAATTATTTGAATACTGTCATGGGAATACTTACCCCCCCACCCCCCGCCCTGCCCCCACCCTCCCACACACACACACACGTACACACACACACGTACACACACACACACACACACACACACACACACACACACACACAAACACAAACATAAACAAACAAACAAGCACAAAAAAAGGAAGAAAAAAAACAGGAAAAAAAAAAACACAGACCATAACATCACACAGTAGCAACAAGCGACACAAGGAACCACCAGCTGAACCACTACAACCTCTCCCACCTCTGTAAATAATCGTGCACGGCAGGGGTCGACTTCCTCTTCAAGTACTTCCTTCCGGGTGAAGGTGAGGTCATCGCTGCTGACCCCTCCGTCTCCAACCCGGACTCTGACCTTGACCTCGGCTTGGAGGTCGGGACGGACAAGGTCGTGGCGGAGGTCAAGGTCGAGGTGGAGGTCGGGGTCACGGTCAAGGTCACGGCAGCCGGGGAGCGGTTTCGTGAACCAATCAGCACGACGGGGGAGGAGGAGTTTTGGGAAGGTGGAGATTTTGCAACCTGGTGTGAGAGTTTCAGTTGCAGTTTCAGTTTCAGTTTCTCAAGGAGGCGTCACTTGCACTGCGTTCGGATAAATCTATATACACTACACCACATCTGCTAAGCAAATAAATGCCTGACCAGCAGCATAACCCAACGCGTTTGTCAGGCCTTGAGTGAATGGGTTGTGTGTGTGTGTGTGTGTGTGTGTGTGTGTGTGAACCTATCAGTGAGGTGGGGTTTTTTTGTTTTGTTTTTTTTCTTGTTTGTTTTTGTTTTGTTTTTGTTTTGTTTTTTACAGAATTTTGCAACAGGACAACACTTTTGTTGCACACACACTGAAATTCACCCCCCCCCCCTCCCCCAACACACAGACGCACACATTCCCACTCAAACACACACACACACACACACACACACACACGCCACCCATCGACACAACCCCTCGCGCCCCCCTCTACCCCGCCCCCCCGCCCCCCCCCCCCCCCCCCCCCCCCACACACACACACACTCAACCCCCCCCCCCCCCGTCCCGCCTCCAGCCACCCAAACACACACCCTCACCCTCCCTCCCCCCACACAACTTTCCCTCCCCCCCAATCCCCAAAACACCCGCACTCACCCTACACACCCACCCACCCACACACCCACCCACACAAACACAAACACCCAACAACCCCCCCCTCGCACCCCCCCCCCCCCACACACACACACACATACACAAAGACCCCACAACCACCACCACCCCCACCACCCCCACACACACACACACAAACACCCCACAACCACCACCACACACACCACACTATCCCAATACCCCCCCACACACACACATACCCACAAGTACACCCACACACTCAGAAACACTCCACCACCACCACCACACTCACTCACACACACACACACACTCACCCACAAACACACCACCACGCCCACACTCACCCACAAACACCTTCCCCCCCCCCAACCAACACCACCCCCAACCCCCCCCCCACCCCCATCCCCACACACACACCTACCCATACCAATACCCCACAAACACCCCCCACCCCCAACCCCCAACACACCCACACCCACAAACACCCCACCTACACCCCAACACACCCACAAACACCCTCCCCCAACACACACACACACACACACACACACACACACACACACATACCCATACCCATACCCCCCAAACAGACCTGCAGCGCCGCCTGGTACTTCTCCCTGTCCCTGGGGTGGACGGCGGAGAGGGAGAGGGAGGAGGAGGAGGGGGGTGACCTCCTCACCAGACGGGGGCTGTCCGGGTGCAGCAGCATGTAGATCTCTGCCAGCAGCTGTTCCCTGTCCGACACGCCCACCCCCTCCTCGTCTGCAGCACGGACGTGCGCGCACACACACAGGCACACGCATGCGCACACACACACACACGCACGTGCGCGCACACGCACACAGGCATGCACGCACGCGCACGCACACGCACACACACACACACGCACGCACACACACACACACGTCTAATATCACTCAAAGTCAAAAGACGGTAAATTAAAGAACGAACACACACACACACACACACACACACACACACACACACACGCACGCACGCACGCACACGCAAGCACACGCACACACGTACGTGCACACACACACACACACATACACACGCGCACACACACACACACACACACGCACGTGCACACACATACACACACACACACACACACACGTGCACATACACACAAACACGCGCGCGCGCGCGCACACACACACACCACACACACACACACACACACACACTCACACACACACACACACACACAGCACACACACACACACACACACACACACTGCACGTTGTATATGACAGTCCGACACGTCCACCCCCTCAAAACAATCCATTGATTAACTTGTTGATCGACTCAGCACAATCTTACTCTCGGAACTCTAGGATACCTAGTTAAAATGAATGATATCTTGTTGTGCGGAAACGTGAACTGTCTGTTGCTAATGGACACAACAGAATCCCATACATGGACCTGAATTTTTTTTTTAAAGCCAACCCCTACCCCCACCTCCACCAATCCACTAGACCTTGAGTGGTGGTCTGGCCGCTAGTCTTTCGGATGAGACGATAAGCCGAGGGACAGCGTGCATGCAGTGCAGCTCGCACTTAAGCGCACGTAAAAGAACCCACGGCATCAGAATGGTTGTCCCCCGCACCCACCCACCCCTGCTGAAATATACCATTTTGATAGGCCGAAAACAAACACACTTAGATACAGACAAAAAGAAAACAAAACAAACAAAAAACACAAAAAAACGGGAGGGGGTCGGAGGCAGGGGGGGGGGACGGGGCGAGGGCGCGGGGGGGGGGGGGGGAGGGGGGAATACATAGAGGGCGACGTTCTGTGGTGACGCGCTCTCCCTAAGGAGGGCAGCCAGACTGAATTCCACACAGAGAAATCTGATGTTAACAGTAAAAAAAAAAAAATTAAAAAAAAATTAAAAAAAAGTTAGTAAATAATACAAGTAAGCAACAACAACAACAAAATACATACACAAGAATGACAGCCTGGATTCCACCAGATCCGCTCCTACAATGCCATTCCCTGCAAAAAAATAATAATAATAAAAGGCGACAACCACACAACAAAACTGATTAACTCACTCAGTACGGCCAGTCCTCTCTTCTCCTCTACACAGACCCCTCGGATGTCCAGTGGGTGTCTCAATGACCCAACCTTTAGCTTCCGTCGTCAGAATTGTGGTATTCTTTGTCAACATTCACCTCTTCAGTATAAGAGCCTTCCGCTTGCAATATTTTGATGATGGTAATTGGGGTGAAACGCTGTTAACGTCGTCTCTTTCGCCGTTCGTATGGAGAGACTTAATGTGGACATATCAAGAAAGTTAATGTCAAAAAAATAATAAACACAGAAGTAGGTGCCAAAATTACCGTAGTCATCCTCACAAATGTTTTAGTACATGGAACCAAAATTCATAATCCGAATCTTTTAAGGAAGAGAAACAACACACACACACAGACACACACACACACACACACACACACACACACACACACACACACACACACACACGCACACACACACACCACACACGCACACACCACACACATACTCACACACACACCACACGCACACCACACACACGCACACACACACACACCAGACACACACCACCACACACACACACACACACGCACACACACACACACACACACCACACACACACACACACACACACACACACACACACGCACGCACGCACGCACACACACACACACACACACACACACACACACACACACACAGAAACTCACTGAGAAAAAAGCCAACACCAAAAAACCCGTAAACATTGTGTTTGATTGCCGACGGTCTGAATAAATACGGAACCAATCCAATGACCGATACTCTGAGAGAAAAAAAAGTTAATACAGGTATCTAATTATCGAAACTCATTGAGAAAAAGTCCAAAACAAACGTACATATGGAGTGATGGCCTGTGTGGAGTGATGGCCTAGAGGTAACGCGTCCGCCTAGGAAGCGAGAGAATCTGAGCGCACTGGTTCGAATCACGGCTCAGCCGCCGATATTTTCTCCTTCTTTACTAGACCTTGAGTGGTGGTCTGGATCCTAGTCATTCGGATGAGACGATAAACCGAGGTCCCGTGTGCAGCATGCACTAAGCGCACGTAAAAGAACACACGGCAACAAAAGGGTTGTTCCTGAGCAAAATTATGTAGAAAAATCCACTTCGATAGGAAAAACAAATAAAACTGCACGCAGGAAAAAAAATTAATTTTTTTTATTTTAAGTTGGCGCTGTAGTGTAGCGACGTGCTCTCCCTGGGGAGAGCAGCCCGAATTTCACACACAGAGAAATCTGTTGTGGTAAAAAGAAACACAAACAAATACAAAACAAACGAAAAGACAGCGACTAATTGCCGGACACTCACGGAGGAAAAGCGGAACGAATTTCACCAGGCTCCTCTTCTCCAGCCAGCGAGACACGTCCTTCCTGCCCCAGCCTCGGACCTGGTGTCCACATTGTGGTTTTGTTACGTTGGAAATACTGTAACGTCTGTAACACTGTAACATCTTGTGTCCACATTGTTTTTTTTACGTTGGAAACACTGTAACGTCTGTTGTCCATATTGTTGTTTTGTTACGTTGGAAACACTGTAACGTCTGGTGTCCACAGTGTAGTTTTGTTACGTTGGAAACACTGTAACGTCTGTTGTCCATATTGTAGTTTTGTTACGTTGGAAACACTGTAACGTCTGGTGTCCACAGTGTAGTTTTGTTACGTTGGAAACACTGTCACGTCTGGTGTCCACAGTGTTGTTTTGTTACGTTTGAAACACTGTAACGTACGGTGTCCACAGTGTTGTTTTGTCACGTCGGAAACACTGTAGCGTCTGGTGTCCACAGTGTTGTTTTGTTACGTTGGAAACACTGTAGCGTCTGGTGTCCACAGTGTTGTTTTGTCACGTCGGAAACACTGTAGCGTCTGGTGTCCACATTGTAGTTTTGTTACGTTGGAAACACTGTAACGTCTGGTGTCCACAGTGTAGTTTTGTTACGTTGTAAACACTGTCACGTCTGGTGTCCACAGTGTAGTTTTGTTACGTTGGAAATACTGTCACGTCTGGTGTCCACAGTGTTGTTTTGTTACGTTAGAAACACTGTAACGTCTGGTGTCCATATTGTAGTTTTGTTACGTTGGAAACACTGTAACGTCTGGTGTCCACAGTGTTGTTTTGTTAAGTGGGAAACACTGTAGCGTCTGGTGTCCACAGTGTAGTTTTGTTACGTTGGAAACACTGTAACGTCTGTAACACTGTAACATCTTGTGTCCACAGTGTAGTTTTGTTACGTTGGAAACACTGTAACGTCTGTAACACTGTAACGTCCGGTGTCCACAGTGTAGTTTTGTTACGTTGGAAACACTGTAACGTCTGGTGTCCATATTGTAGTTTTGTTACGTTGGAAACACTGTAGCGTCCGGTGTTCACATTGTTGTTTTGTTACGCTGGAAACACTGTAACGTCTGTTGTCCATATTGTAGTTTTGTTACGTTGGAAACACTGTAACGTCTGGTGTCCACAGTGTAGTTTTGTTACGTTGGAAACACTGTAACGTCTGGTGTCCACAGTGTTGTTTTGTCACGTCGGAAACACTGTAACGTCTGTAACACTGTAACATCTTGTGTCCACATTGTTTTGTTACGTTGAAAACACTGTAGCGTGTATAATACTGTAACTTCTTGTGTAAACATTGTTGCTTTGTTACGTCGGAAACACTGTAACGTCTGTAACACTGTAACATCTGGTGTCAACATTGTTGTTTTCTTTCGTCAGAAACATTGTAACACCTGGTGTCCACTCTGATGTTTTGTTACGTTGGAAACACTGTAACATCTGGTGTTAACATTGCTGATTTGTTCTGTTGGAAACACTGTAACATCTGGTGTCAACATTAAAGAATAATGAGGCAAGGAATGATTAACAAACAATATAAGAGTGGTAACTCTCTCCATACACAAAGTACACAACTTCCAAAAATCAATGCTGCTTTCGCTTTCGATTCAGCTAGCTCACAGACAAACAAACGGTACGGTACGGTACATTGGAACAAATCCAGACACTTGGTCAAGAAAAGGAAGACCCCGGTCTTGTCCAAAAACCGATGATTTGACATGTGCACACAGCAGCAACGACAGAAGAAATGCACACACACACAAATTAGCTTCTTTTGTTTGTATGTCAGTTTTGATTATTCAAGACTGGCATAGTCTTTTAATCTTGTGTATGGATAGAGTTACCGCTCTTTATTGTTTGTTGTCATCATTTTTTTGGGGTGGGGGCGGGAATGGGGGGGGGGGAAAGCAGGGGGGGGGGGGCAGGGAAACACTTGTAACATCTGGTGTCAACATTGTTGATTTGTTACGATGAATACACTGTAACATCGGTGAAATACAGGATGCCTGCTCAGTCTATAAAACTTACAAATGGGGAAAGATCTCTCTCTCTCTCTCTCTCTCTCTGTGTGTGTGTGTGTGTGTGTGTGTGTGTGTGTGTGTGTGTGTGTGTGTGTGGCTTTACCTCTTTTCTTTCGATTTTTTTTTCTTTTCTTTTTTCTTTCTTCTTTTTTACTGTGGGTAGTAAAATAAATCTCACTGCGGTAAAAAGTGTCAACATTTCAAACCACTGGTTCTCGCACGAATTCAGAGACAAAGTTACAACATTTCTTATCAGAATGATTCTACTCTTATTCTACAACACCCGGTGTGTTTATAATTATGTTTTTTCATAGACTTTCTCCGTCGTAACATGAAGAAGGGAATGAATGAAAGAAGAAAGAAAGATAGGAAGGAAGGAAGGAAGGAAGGAAAGGAGGAAGGATTAGAGAGTAAAATGAAAGAAGGAAGGAAGGAAGATTAGAAGGAAGGTGGGTAGGATTTAAGGACGGAAAGAAGAAAGGAAGGAATGAATGAAGAAAGGAAGGAAAGAAGAAAGGAATGAATGAAGAGAGGAAGGAAAGAGGAAAGGAATCAATGCAGAAAGGAAGGAAAGAGGAAAGGAATGAATGCAGAAAGGAAGGAAAGAGGAAAGGAATGAAAGAAGAAAAGAATGAAAGAAGAAAGGAATGAAAGAAGAGAGGAATGAAAGAAGAAAGGAATGAATGAAGAGAGGAATGAATGAAGAGAGGAATGAATGAAGAAAGGAATGAAAGAAGAGAGGAAGGAAAGAGGAAAGGAATGAATGAAGAGAGGAAGGAAAGAGGAAAGGAAGGAAAGAAGAAAGGAATGAAAGAAGAAAGGAATGAATGAAGAAAGGAATGAAAGAAGAGAGGAAGGAAAGAGGAAAGGAATGAATGAAGAGAGGAATGAATGAAGAAAGGAATGAATGAAGAGAGGGATGAATGAAGAAAGGAATGAATGAAGAGAGGAAGGAAAGAAGAAAGGAATGAATGAAGAGAGGAATGAATGAAGAAAGGAATGAATGAAGAGAGGAAGGAAAGAGAAAAGGAAGGAAAGAGGAAAGGAATGAAAGAAGAAAGGAATGAATGAAGAGAGGAAGGAAAGGAATGAAAGAAGAAAGGAATGAATGAAGAGAGGAATGAATGAAGAGAGGAAGGAAAGAGAAAAGGAAGGAAAGAGGAAAGGAAAGAAGAAAGGAAGGAAGGAAGGAAGAAATAAAAGAAATAAACGAAAGAAAGAAAGAAGGAAGGAAAGGAAAACAGAAAGAATGGGAATTTTTTATTTATTTATTTTTTTTACAGGAAGAAGGAAGGAAGGAAAAACAGAAGGGATGAAACGGAAGGAAGGAAGGAAAGAAGGAGGAGAGGAAGGGAGAAAGAAAGCAAAACATATACCTTATCTTTTCTTGGCATGGCAGCAACGCTCTCTGTTGGCGATCCTGAAATCACATCAGTATTATGACAGCATGACAGTCTTTGTCGTCTACATTGTTTTTTTTCATAGCGGACTGTGGAAAATGCATTGAAAATGTCAGATGTGTGTGTGTGTGTGTGTGTGTGTGTGTGTGTGTGTGTGTGTGTGTGTGTGTGTGTGTGTGTGTGTGTGTGTGTGTGTGTGTGTGTGTGTGTTGTGTGTATGTGTGTGTGGGTTGTTTTTTTTGTGTGCTGTGTGTGTGTGTGTGTTGTGTGTATGCATGTGTGTGTGTGTGTGTGTGTTGTGTGTATGTGTGTGCTTGTGTGTGTGTGTGTGTGTGTGTGTGTGTGTGTGTGTGTGTGTTTGTGTGTGTGTTGTGAGTATGTGTGTGCTTATGTGTGTGTGTGTGTGTGGTGTGTGCGTTGGGTTACGCTGCTGGTCAGGCATCTGCTTGGCAGATGTGGTGTAGCGTATATGGTTTTGTCCGAACGCAGTGACGCCTCCTTGAGCTACTGAAACTGAAACTGAAACTGTGTTGTGTTGTGTGTATGTGTGTGTTTGTGTATGTTTCAGCAGCCAAGCAAGCAAGCGTGTGTGTGTGCGTGTGGGTGTGTGCGCGCGCGCGTTCGTATATGTGTGTGTGTGTGCGCGCGCGTGTCCGTGTGTGTGTGTGTGTGTGTGAGAGAGAGAGAGAGAGAGAGAGAGAGAGAGAGAGTCTCTGTCTGTGTGTCTGTATGCGTCTGAAAAGTGTCCGTGCGTCTGTGTATGCGTGGAGAGAGGAGTTGGTGTACGGTGGAATTTTAGCAGTATACACAGGCAATATGAAAATGACGAGGTGAGGGGATACAGATGCTATCAGACTGGGTGAGGGGATACAGATGGGTGAGGGGATACAGATGCTGTCAGACTGGATGAGGGGATACAGATGGATGAGGGGATACAGATGCTGTCAGACTGGGTGAGGGGATACAGATGGATGAGGGGATACAGATGCTGAAAGACTGGGTGAGGGGATACAGATGGATGAGGGGATACAGATGGGTGAGGGGATACAGATGGATGAGGGGATACAGATGGATGAGGGGATACAGATGGATGAGGGGATACAGATGCTGTCAGACTGGGTGAGGGGATACAGATGGGTGAGGGGATACAGATGGATGAGGGGATACAGATGCTGTCAGACTGGATGAGGGGATACAGATGGATGAGGGGATACAGATGCTGAAAGACTGGGTGAGGGGATACAGATGGATGAGGGGATACAGATGCTGTCAGACTGGATGAGGGGATACAGATGGATGAGGGGATACAGATGGATGA
>NC_134904.1:5551224-5556224 GCF_041734735.1 Babylonia areolata | reverse complement strand
CATGGCATACTGTCCAGCTCTCCCTAGAGTTTCTTATCACTAATAATAAAGGACACTTACATGGCATACTGTCCAACTCTCCCTTGAGTTTCTTATCACTAATAATAAAGGACACTTACATGGCACACTGTCCAACTCTCCCTTGAGTTTCTTATCACTAATAATAAAGGACACTTACATAGCATACTGTCCAGCTCCCCCTAGAGTTTCTTATCACTGATAATAAAGGACACTTACATAGCATACTGTCCAGCTCTCCCTAGAGTTTCTTATCACTGATAATAAAGGACACTTACATGGCATACTGTCCAGCTCTCCCCCTAGAGTTTCTTATCACTGATAATAAAGGACACTTACATAGCATACTGTCCAGCTCTCCCTAGAGTTTCTTATCACTGATAATAAAGGACACTTACATGGCATACTGTCCACCTCTCCCTAGAGTTTCTTATCACTAATAATAAAGGACACTTAATGGCATACTGTCCAGCTCTCCCCCTAGAGTTTCTTATCACTGATAATAAAGGACACTTACATAGCATACTGTCCAGCTCCCCCTAGAGTTTCTTATCACTGATAATAAAGGACACTTACATAGCATACTGTCCAGCTCTCCCTAGAGTTTCTTATCACTGATAATAAAGGACACTTACATAGCATACTGTCCAGCTCTCCCTAGAGTTTCTTATCACTAATAATAAAGGACACTTACATGGCATACTGTCCAGCTCTCCCTAGAGTTTCTTATCACTGATAATAAAGGACACTTACATAGCATACTGTCCAGCTCTCCCTAGAGTTTCTTATCACTGATAATAAAGGACACTTACATAGCACACTGTCCAGAAATCTGCTCTCTGTGCTTTACAAAATACAATTGTTTATATAACACATAACATCAATGTTACGTACACACGACAAAATGTGACTAACACACACACACACACACACACACACACACACACATATATATATATATATATATATATATATTGTGTTATAAGTTTAGTCTGTGACCAAACTGCCGGGTGGCAGCGAAAATTCTGACATTTGTTTGTTTGCTTGTTTAACAAAAGAGGTGTTGGTTTTCAACTTTGTTTTATATATATATATATATATATATAGAGAGAGAGAGAGAGAGAGAGAGAGAGAGAGAGAGAGAGAGAGAGAGAGAGAGAGAGAACACTGAACACTGAACACTTTAATGTCAATAGCTTTACAGCCCTAATGACATGGGGGTTCATAATACAAATAACAACATGCATCAATAGTAATAATATTGATGAAAACCAAAACCAAAACGAAATCAATCAATCTGTGCAACAAAGTGCAGTTCGACCATCCATTCAAAGTAATGGCATGTAGTGAGAAATAAAAACAAAAACATATATAAATGTATAACATAAATATTTTCCATATGAGAGTGACAACACAGATTTCACTTTTCACAATGAGCAACACCTGATACTATTTTATTATTGTTGAGGTTTTTTTCGTCGCATGTTATTCGCTTCTGCAATATATTTTGCAAGTGACTGTAGTGAAGTTTCCTGATTTAAATTAAGCACTCCAAAAATATCTTCATACTTTGCTGAATTTGTTTTAAATACAACACATTTTTCTCGAATATCGTCATAAGCTTTACAACTAAACAAAAAATGTAACTCATCCTCCCTTGAATGCCCGCACATCGGACAAGGGGAGAGTAACGAGGGCTCAGTCTGAAACCACTTTTCATAAGCATTCAAACCAATCGTTCTCGTTCTAAATCTGGCGAGACTTGTTCGGTGCCACTTGTTTGTCACGACTGTGATATATTTTTCTGTTTGAAATATACTTTTAAAACTATAAAACCATCTATATTTCTCAGTGCTTTCCATTTTACAGTGCCAATTCTGTTTATATGAAGCAATTAGCCTACCTTTGAATTCTGAAACAAATCCTTCTACACATCCAACTCCCTGACACATCCACACAATCCCAAATCCATTTACAGTTAATGTCTTCTTTACAAAATATACCCAGTTTTCCTTCCCTCTCTCATGTTCATTTACTAACATTTCATACGCCTGCTTACATAATCTCGATGTGGGTAGCCTTATTAATTTTAACCAATATTTTATACATTTCACACATGATTTAATGTATAATGGGTATCTACCACTTTGAGAGAGTGAGAGAGTGAGAGAGTAAGAGAGACAGAGACAGAGAGACACGCACATAATATAATAATAATAATGAGTGGGGGGCTGGTGGCTACTTCTGTGAAGACCTTGTACTGTCCACCTCTCCCTAGAATTTCTTATCACTAATAATAAAGGACACTTACATAGCATACTGTCCAGAAATCTGCTCTCTGTGCTTTACAAAATACAATTGTTTATATAACACATAACATCAATGTTACGTACACACGACAAAATGTGACACACACACACACACACACACACACACACATATATATATATATATATATGTATACATATACATGTACATATATTGTGTTATAAGTGTAGTCTGTGACCAAACTGCCGGGTGGCAGCGAAAATTCTGACATTTGTTTGTTTGCTTGTTTAACAAAAGAGGGGTTGGTTTTCAACTTTGTTTTATATATATATATATATATATATATATATATATATATATATATATATATATATATATATATATATACATCTTAGCATACATAATTATGTACATAGCAGCTGCCCTCTACACACACGAACACATTGGCACGCATACCGTGAGATGATACACACAAAACAAGTTTATTACTATTTCCGGTGATGGAAGATAAAGCGCGAGCGTGTATACATTAATAATAATAATCATCATCATCATCATAATCATGTTAATTAATGTCCTGGTCTTGTAATCTGTAAGGTTTAATACACGATTTAGACTGAACAACAACTTGTCTATGATTATGAAGCGTGCAAAGATAACTAAAAAAAAAAAAAAAAAAAGGGGGGGGGGGGGGGAGGGGGGGGGAACATTGGTTGGTATATGCAGACTATGATATATAGATTGCCACATATAATCATATGAATATATGTACATATATATGATATTCTATTCTTGATGATGAAGGAGGATGGTAATGATGACCATGCTACTCTGGCGATAGATAGATAGATAGATAGATAGATAGATAGATAGACCATCCCTCACCACCACCACCACCACCCCCCCCCCCCCCCCAAAAAGTCATATCAATAATACTCACCAAAGTCCACAAATTAATGAATCTCTCTCTCACACACACACACACAAACGTTCGCGGGATGATAAGCACTCCACATTGATGCAACAACAAAAAGAAAAAAAAAACGTCCACAGCTTTTAAACAGCAAACTGACTCACTATCGCGTTGTGTAGCACACTACACGACGACTACGACTACTACTACTACTACTACACACACACACACACACACACACACACACACACACACACACACAGAGAGAGAGAGAGAGAGAGAAAGAACACACACACACACACACACACACACACACACACACACACAGAATGAACACACACACACACACACACACACACACAGAACACACACACACACACACACACACACACAGAACACACACACACACACACACACACACACACACACACACACACACAGAAAGAACACACACACACACACACACACACACAACACACACACAGAACACACACACACACACACACACACACACAGAAAAAACACACACACACACACACAGAGAACACACACACACACACAGAAAGAACACACACACACACACACACACACACACACACACAGAACACAGAACACACACTCACACACAGAGAGAGACTGCAGGCCACACACATAATCTCTGCTCAATCCAGACCCCAACCACTGTCAACTAACTAGCCACAAATGCCAAAGTTGCGCTTCGGTCGCGAAGTACTCGTGACATTTTCAATAACCAAAAACGAGATAGGATGAGAGTGGGAGGATGTGTGTGTGTGTGTGTGTAGAGGGGGTTAGGTTGGAAGGAAGTGATGGTGGTGGTGGTTGGGGGGGGGGGGTGACATTGTAGAGCATCATCGACTAGGCAGGAGGGGGGGGGGGGTGCGGGCGTGTGTGTTAAGGATGGGAGAGCGGAAGGGTTGAGTCAGAGTTGTAGTCTTGGGGCGAAATGTGCCTGTGGTTGTGGTAGAGAAAATGTCATCAATACGACAACCAGTGTACGTACGTATATGAGGAGTTTGGTTGGTTGGTTGGTTGGGGGTTGGGGGGAGTGGGAGGGAGGGGGGTGGGGGGTGGTCAGAGGGGGGGGGGGTCATTCATTGGTATTGGTGTGTGTGTGTGTGTGTGTGTGTGTGTGTGTGTGTGTGTGTTTGTTTTTGTTTTGTTTTTTTTTTTGTTTTGTGTGTGTGTGTGTGTGTGTGTGTGTGTGTGTGTGTGTGTGTGTGTGTGTGTGTGTTCGTGTGTTTGTGTGAGAGCTCTATGTGTGTGTGTGTGTGTGTGTCTGTGTGTGTGAGCTGTATATATATGTGTGTGTGGGGGGGTTGTGTAGTGTTGTGTTGTGCTGTGTTGTGTTGCGTTATGTTGTGTTGTATGTACGTGTGTTCTGATCTGTGTCAGTGTGTGTGTGTATAAGCGCTCAGGCACGCTGCGTGTATGTCTGTATGTATGCATCCATGTATGTATGTAAGCATGTAAGCATGTATGTATGTATGCATCTATGCATGCCTGTATGTATGTAAGCAAGTACCGTATGTGTGGCCTGCTACTGTAGAATGTCTCCACGTGTCTGTGTCAGTGTCAAAGCACGCACCGCGCTCCCCTCCCCTCCCCTCCCCTCCCTCCCCACAGGCTGTCACCATGACAACAAGTACAAAGTCCATGCATGCAGACACACACACACACACACACACACACAAAAGACAAAAGGAAGGGGCGACGATAACAATGAACTCAAGAGTGGAGAAGGTGGATGGTGGTGCTGTAGGTCAGAGAGATATGTCGGTAG
>NC_134904.1:5538724-5541224 GCF_041734735.1 Babylonia areolata | reverse complement strand
CTTTTTAAACCGGGAATGGCGTTATACATTCTGCTCGAGTCATTGAAGACCGGCTGGTTAGTTGCGAAAAAGGCGTCTGCTACAGCTTGTGCGTGAAGCAGTATCTGAAGCCAGCTGAGCGCTTGGCTACATTATTGCTTGTGATCTCCACTGACGTGGATCGGACGATGACAGGCCACGGGCGGTGCGCGTGCAGCTGGATCACGTGATGCCCATCACTCACTGATGATGGCATTTTGACAGGGGGTTGAAGGGAGTGAGCGACAAGGCTGCAGAAGGTACAGAGAGAGAGAGAGAGAGAGAGAGCAAAGAGAGAGAGAGAGAGCAGCTAATTTGTGACAAGGAATCATGATGAATGGTGTTCATGGATTGTACATGGATCATGTGTGGGTGGGTCGGTAGGTTGGTGGAGTGAGGAGGGACAGGGGAGGGAAGAGAGTTGGGGTGGGGGCAGGCAGGGAGTTGTTGCACACACACACGCACACACACACATCCCGGAGATAGGTAGCCAAGCAAAGGGAACAGGAGGGCTGACCCCCCCCCCCCCCATCCAAACTCCCCTCACCCCCTATCCCCACCAACTGCCCCCTCTACTCCGCCACCCTCCCTGCTCCCACGGATCCTCTGTCGCCTCCTTCACTTTGCTGCATACCCACCCACCCCCCAACACTCTCATTCCAAACCCTCTCCCCCCCCCCCCAATCTCCCTCTCCCCGCCCTCTCATTCCAAACCCTTTCCCACTCTCCCCCTCCGCCTCCCCCCCCCCACCCCCCTCTCATTCCAAGCCCTTTCCCCCTCTCCCCCTCCTCCCCCCCCACCCCACCCCACCCCCCTCTCATTCCAAACCCTTTCCCCCTCTCCCCCTCCGCCGCCCCTCCCCCACCTCCCTCTCATTCCAAGCCATTCCCACTCTCCCCCTCCCCCCCCACCCCACCCCCCTCTCATTCCAAGCCCTTTCCCATTCTCCCCCTCCGCCCCCCCCCCCCCCCACCCCACCCCACCCCCCTCTCATTCCAAGCCCTTTCCCACTCTCCCCCTCCTCCCCCCCACCCCACACCACCCCCCTCTCATTCCAAGCCCTTTCCCACTCTCCCCCTCCTCCCCTCCCACCCCACCCCACCCCACCCCCCTCTCATTCCAAGCCCTTTCCCACTCTCCCCCTCCTCCTCCCCCCACCCCACACCACCCCCCTCTCATTCCAAGCCCTTTCTCACTCTCCCCCTCCTCCCCCCCCCCACCCCACACCACCCCCCTCTCATTCCAAGCCCTTTCCCACTCTCCCCCTCCTCCCCCCCCCCACCCCACCCCCCTCTCATTCCAAACCCTTTCCCACTCTCCCCCTCCTCCCCCCACCACCCAACCCCCCTCTCATTCCAAGCCCTTTCCCACTCTCCCCCTCCCCCCCACCCCCACCCCACCCCACACCACCCCCCTCTCATTCCAAGCCTTTTCCCCCTCTCCCCCTCCTCCCCCCCCACCCCCACCCCCCTCTCATTCCAAGCCATTAACCACTCTCCCCCTCCCTCCCCACCCCACCCCACCCCCCTCTCATTCCAAACCCTTTCCCACTCTCCCCCTCCTCCCCCCCCCACCCCACCCCCCTCTCATTCCAAGCCCTTTCCCATTCTCCCCCTCCGCCCCCACCCCCCCCCACCCCACCCCACCCCCCTCTCATTCCAAGCCCTTTCCCACTCTCCCCCTCCTCCCCCCCACCCCACACCACCCCCCTCTCATTCCAAGCCCTTTCCCACTCTCCCCCTCCTCCCCTCCCACCCCACCCCACCCCACCCCCCTCTCATTCCAAGCCCTTTCCCACTCTCCCCCTCCTCCCCTCCCACCCCACCCCACCCCACCCCCCTCTCATTCCAAGCCCTTTCCCACTCTCCCCCTCCTCCTCCCCCCACCCCACACCACCCCCCTCTCATTCCAAGCGCTTTCTCACTCTCCCCCTCCTCCCCCCCCCACCCCACACCACCCCCCTCTCATTCCAAGCCCTTTCCCACTCTCCCCCTCCTCCCCTCCCCACCCCACCCCCCTCTCATTCCAAGCCCTTTCCCACTCTCCCCCTCCTCCCCCCCCACCCCACCCCCCTCTCATTCCAAACCCTTTCCCACTCTCCCCCTCCTCCCCCCACCACCCAACCCCCCTCTCATTCCAAGCCCTTTCCCACTCTCCCCCTCCCCCCCACCCCCACCCCCACCCCACACCACCCCCTCTCATTCCAAGCCTTTTCCCCCTCTCCCCCTCCTCCCCCCCCCCCACCCCCACCCCCCTCTCATTCCAAGCCATTTCCCACTCTCCCCCTCCCTCCCCACCCCACCCCACCCCCCTCTCATTCCAAGCCCTTTCCCACTCTCCCCCTCCTCCCCTCCCCCACCCCACCCCACCCCACCCCCCTCTCATTCCAAACCCTTTCCCACTTTCCTCCCCCCCCACCCCACCCCACCCCCCTCTCATTCCAAACCCTTTCCCACTCTCCTCCCCCCCCACCCCACCCCA
>NC_134904.1:5523724-5526224 GCF_041734735.1 Babylonia areolata | reverse complement strand
AGCACAGCACAGCACAGTGCAGAACAACACAGCACAGCACAGCACAGTGCAGAACAACACAGTACAGCGCAGCTCAGAACAACACAGTACAGCGCAGCACAGTGCAGAACAACACAGTACAGCGCAGCACAGCACAGCACAGTGCAGAACAGCACAGCACAGCACAGCACAGTACAGTGCAGAACAACACAGCACAGCACAGCACAGCACAGCACAGTACAGCACAGTACAGTGCAGAACAACACAGCACAGCACAGCACAGCACAGCACAGTACAGCGCAGCACAGCACAACAAAACACAGAGCAGTGCAGCACAGCACAGAAACAGAGTGGCACAGTGCAGGACAGCTGGACACAGCACAGCATAGCAGCACAGTACAACATAGCGCAGCATGACACAGCACAACACAACACAGCACGGCACAGCACAGCACAGAACAACACAGAGCAGCGCGGCACAGCACAGGACAGCACAGCACAGGACAGCACAACACAGCACAGCACAGGAGAACACAGCACAGCTCAACACCGGACAGCACAACGGCACAGCACAACACAGCGGTGCAGGACAATACAGCACAGAACAGTACACAGCAGAGCAGGACAACATAGCACAACACAGCGGAGCAGGACAACATAGCACAACACAGCAGAGCAGGACAACATAGCACAACACAGCAGAGCAGGACAACATAGCACAACACAGCGGAGCAGGACAACATAGCACAACACAGCAGAGCAGGACAACATAGCACAACACAGCGGAGCAGGACAACATAGTACAACACAGCAGAGCAGGACAACATAGCACAACACAGCGGAGCAGGACAACATAGCACAACACAGCAGAGCAGGACAACATAGCACAGAACAGTACACAGCGGAGCAGGACAACATAGTACAACACAGCAGTGCAGGACAACATAGTACAACACAGCAGAGCAGGACAACATAGCACAACACAGCGGAGCAGGACAACATAGCACAACACAGCGGAGCAGGACAACATAGCACAACACAGCAGTGCAGGACAACATAGCACAACACAGCGGAGCAGGACAACATAGCACAACACAGCAGAGCAGGACAACATAGCACAGAACAGTACACAGCGGAGCAGGACAACATAGCACAACACAGCAGAGCAGGACAACATAGCACAACACAGCAGAGCAGGACTACATAGTACAACACAGCGGAGCAGGACAACATAGCACAACACAGCAGAGCAGGACAACATAGTACAACACAGCGGAGCAGGACAACATAGTACAACACAGCAGAGCAGGACAACATAGCACAGAACAGTACACAGCGGAGCAGGACAACATAGCACAACACAGCAGAGCAGGACAACATAGTACAACACAGCGGAGCAGGACAACATAGCACAGAACAGTACACAGCGGAGCAGGACAACATAGCACAACACAGCAGAGCAGGACAACATAGTACAACACAGCGGAGCAGGACAACATAGCACAGAACAGTACACAGCGGAGCAGGACAATACAGCACAGAACAGTACACAGCGGAGCAGGACAACATAGCACAACACAGCAGAGCAGGACAACATAGTACAACACAGCGGAGCAGGACAACATAGCACAGAACAGTACAACAGTACACAGCGGAGCAGGACAACATAGCACAACACAGCAGGGCAGGACAACATAGCACAACACAGCAGAGCAGGACAACATAGCACAACACAGCGGAGCAGGACAACATAGTACAACACAGCGGAGCAGGACAACATAGTACAACACAGCGGTGCAGCACATCACAACACAGCACAGAACAGTATGTGGTTCGTCCGTCGGGATTGACGAGGACCATCTAGTCATCCTGGGGGTGGGTGGGTTGGGCTCTGTGGGTGCGCAGATGACTGGTCAGGCCAATCCGCGCCCGGAAGGTTCTGACGCAGTGTGGACAGGGGATGGTGGCGGCTGTCGGGGACTTGCTGGCACTGCTTTTCCTGGCCTGTCTGCGTTGCTCTGCTGCAGCGATTCTGTTGGCCTCACAGGATTTGGCGCCTTTGTGGACAGCTGAACGCCACTTTGGTCTGTCCATTGCATTCAGCTCCCATGTGTCGTGGTTGATGTTGAAGGCCTTCAGAGAAGCTTTCAGAGTGTCTTTGAAGCGCTTCTTTTGGCCTCCATGGGAGCGCTTGCCATGTTGGAGTTCGCCGTACAGCAGTTTCTTGGGGAGCCGGTGGTCTGGCATGCGAACTACATGGCCTGCCCAGCGCAGCTGGGCCTGCATCAAGATGGTGTAGATGCTGGGCAAGTTTGCACGAGTGAGCACCTCTGTGACAGGGATCTTCTCTTGCCACTTTATGCCGAGAAGTTTTCTGAGGCTGGCGGTGTGGGAGTGGTTCAGCTTTTTGGCGTGGCGTTTGTAGACCGTCCATGATTCACATCCATACAGCAGTGTGGTGAGAACTATGGCCTTGTATACTTTGAGCTTCGTCTCCAGGGTGATGCCTCTCCTGTTCCAA
>NC_134904.1:5513724-5516224 GCF_041734735.1 Babylonia areolata | reverse complement strand
AACTTAGATTTAGTTCAGCAAAACCAGTTACGCTGAATTAAACAGTGAAAAGTACACACACACACACAAAATAGGTATCAACTGCATTTGAGATCCTGCATTGCAAGTCCAATCTGGTCTCATTTTATTTAGGATCAGCAATCGATGTATATATATATACTGCCCGAGGCCGTAATTTCAACGCAGCACTTAAAGTTTTCATTGCCGCATCTTTGCTCAGTTTCAAATTAACGACAGTGGCCGGTCGTGCGCTCCGGCGCGTGCGCGAGCACACACACTGATATTCTGACGCGCGCACACGCAAGCAAACAAGCATGAAAGCAAGCAAGCAAGCAAGCACACACACACACACACACACACACACACACACACACACACACACACACACACACACACACACACGCACGCACGCACGCACGCACACGCACACACATACAATCAGACCGGCACACACACACACACACACACACACACACACACACACACACACACACACACACACACACACACACACACACACACGTACACACATACAATCACACCGGCACACACACACACACACACACACACACACACATACATACATACATACACACGTATATACATAAATCACAAGGGCGCACACACACACACACACACACACACACACACACACACACTAACACACACACACACACACACACACACACACACACTAACACTAACACGAACACGCACACGCACACGCATACACACACACACACACACACACACTAACACTAACACACACACACACACACACACACACACACACACACACACAAACCTGCCTTGACCTGTAGCTGTTGACGCAAAGGCGGGCACACATTACTAATGTCGCCAAGCACACTCACAAGTTATTAATGACCTTGTCTGCCAGGAGTTATGCCCCGTGATTCGTGGCGATGTTGTGGCCCGACTGACAAACGAAAAACGCAGGATGCAGTGTAAAGCAGTGATAAAACGACGAAGGCACACACACACACACACACACACACACACACACACACAGCGAGAAAGAGAGAGAGAGAGAGAGAGAGAGAGAGAGAGAGAGAGAGAGAGAGAGCGAAACTTTTTTTTACTTTTTTTACTTTTTTTCTTCTTTTCTTTTTCTTTTTTTTCTTTTTTTTTTTTTTACTAAGGGTTAAAAAGGAACACTAAAACACAAATGGCTTGTTTTCATCCTGCCCTCATGAATAGAGAAAATTTGTTTTAAACTGACAAACACGCAATACAAAACCAAAATAACATTGCATAAATTTTCATATTATGCTGTTGTATTTTTGTTGTTATTGCTGTTGTTTTTAAGAGCAACATATGTACATGCATAAATATTACTTAAATCACAGAGACAGACACACGCACACACACACACACACACACACACACACACACACACACACAGAGAGAGAGAGAGAGAGAGAGAGAGAACCTTTTTTTCTTTTTTTCTTTTTTTTCTTTTTTTCTTTGTTCCCTTTGTTCTTTGTTGTGTCTATTAATCCTTCGGGATTTTATGACAATAAATGAAGTCAAGTCAAGTCAAGTCAAGTCAAGTCAGAGAGAGAGAGAGAGAGAGAGAGAGAGAGAGTTTGTGCGCTGTAAGCCCAAGTATATAACTGTAGGAGCGTGACACTTAGCAGGGTCTAATATTGTGTTGGGGAGTACCAGGACTCACTCCGGACACACTCACACACACACACACACACATGCAGAGGGACAGAGACAGACAGACAGACAAACGGAGAAACACAGGGACAGACAGGGACAGAAAGAGTGAGAGATAGACAGACAGACAGACAGAGAGACAGACAGCGAGAGGGCCAGAGAGAGCGAGAGACAGAGACAGACAGACAGAGAGAGACAGACAGACAGAGAAACACAGGTACAGAGAGATCTCCTCGAGACAGAGACAGAGACAGGAACAGAGAGAGAGAGGGGGGGAGACAGAGACAGGAATAAACAAGAATTGGAATCGGACCTGCATCACGAGGAATGCACACGCAAATGTGTTGTTCCATTCGTTCATAATGACTGTGATGTGTAGATGATCCTGTATGTGTCTGGCCTTGTCTACTCTGTGTGTGTGTGTGTGTGTGCGTGTGTGCGCGCGCACACACACACACACACACAAGCACGCACGCACTCACTTATTCATGCACGCACTTATTCATGCACGCACAGACACAACACACACACACTGACACACACACACTGCCACACACACACACACACACACAACACACACACACACACACACACACACACACACACACACACACACACACGCACACACTACCACACGTACACACACTACCACACACACACACACACACACACACACAACACACACCCACACCCACACACACACACACACACACACACACACACACACTCCACCAACCCCTACACACACTGACACCCACACTGGAACATTCAGCACAATAGAACGACTAAGAGGAACCAGTACAGGTGACCGATTCAG
>NC_134904.1:5443724-5508724 GCF_041734735.1 Babylonia areolata | reverse complement strand
TACGCTGCTGGTTAGGCAACTGCTTGGCAGATGTGGTGTAGCGTATATCAGTGGATTTGACCGAACGCAGTGACGCCTCCTTGAGCTACTGATACTGATACTTTGTTTTGTTTATTCATTTATAAAGGTTAAAATTGGTTGAAATATTATATGTGCACTGTACTGTACTTGTGATGTTGAGGTTATTGTTAAAACAAGAGAGGCAAGGCCTTCAAGACTCACTTGTGATACACTTTTTTAAAAAATCCAAGCTTTTTATGTATTGAGTATAATTTCAAAATGTAATGTTTAAGATGAGAAAGATCAGTTTAAAGCAAATTAAGTCCCCTAGCACAGTTAATTACAGAGTAATTTCCCTTCTTTACTATCTGCACCAAAACGTTTGCAAAATAATTAAAACTTCCATACTTAGCAAAAGAAGTTCCTGTTTGAACAAAAAATGATAATAATGACAGCTCTTGTTGTTGGGTCGAATATCAGATCAAAGTGCCACGTTTAGAGAATACAAAAAATATGAATATAACAGTTAATGCAGTTTCCATATAATTAGGCTTCATTTTTTAATTTTTTTGTGCCCATCCCAGAGGTGCAATATTGTTTTAAACAAGATGACTGGAAAGAACTGAATTTTTCCTATTTTTATGCCTAATTTGGTGTCAACTGACAAAGTATTTGCAGAGAAAATGTCAATGTTAAAGTTTACCACGGACACACACACACACACACACACACACACACACACACACACAGAGAGAGAGAGAGAGAGAGAGAGAGAGAGAACCGAACACCGGGTTAAAACATAGACTCACTTTGTTTACACAATGATTGTGCTTGATGATTCATTTTTGTTTTGTGTTCTATTGCTCGAATGAACCAATTAAAAGACACATTTCTGTGAGTTTCAGACAGTAAAGTTATATCTTATCTTACCTTATCTTATCTTATCTTACCTTATCTCCCTCACCACAAAGAACAACCTTCTATAGTGGAGTGGAGTGATGGCCTAGAGGTAACGCGTCCGCCTTGGAAGCGAGAGAATCTGAGCGCGCTGGTTCGAATCACGGCTCAGCCGCTGATATTTTCTCCCCCTCCACTACTGAGACCTTGAGTGGTGGTCTGGACGCTAGTCATTCGGATGAGACGATGACTTTGGTAATTCACTGCAGTATCTCTCTAGTGTTTCTTGAACCGCTGAATTGTCGTCGGAGACATTCGGCTTTTCTCAGTTAACCGCTGAAAGGAAGTCAAGAAAGAAAGTATTGAAGACGCAGGGACCAAAAAAAAAAAAGGAAATTGAGGAAGGAAGTTAGGAATGAAAGGGAGGAGAGGGTGGTGGTGGTGGGGGGGAATTCAAGCAAGGAAAAAACAACAACAACAA
The DNA here is from genome assembly GCF_041734735.1 of Babylonia areolata. Classification (NCBI taxonomy): domain Eukaryota; kingdom Metazoa; phylum Mollusca; class Gastropoda; order Neogastropoda; family Buccinidae; genus Babylonia; species Babylonia areolata. Next base: position 5,507,346 of record NC_134904.1, on the reverse strand, counting down.
CAAGAGTTCAAAAAGAACTGAGGGGAAAGGAGAAATAATTTCATTTGACAAAAAAGGGTGTAAAAACTGAAAAAATGAAAGAAAGGAAGAATGATAATGCATGTTTGTGCACAAGAGCTCAGCTGGGCCAGTTCTATGTTTCCCTTGTTCTATGCTCTCCCTCCGCCCCTCAACCCCCCACCACCCTCCCACCCCAATTTTTTTCAGCCTGGTATAAGTTCCCTCAGGTCATTCCCCCAGGAATGTGTTCCCCTAGATCTTTGTTACCCCAAAGGTACGTTTTCTAACTCTTTGTTTCCACAGGTTTATGTTCCCTCGGTATGTATTTCCCCAAAGTGTCAGGAACCACCTACTGCTGACCACTATATCTTATGCAATATTAGTATTTTTTTTTGCACACGGTTTTGATCGCTGACCACCACTGACCACTACTAACCACTGACCACAACTGACCACCCCCCAGTCTCTCGTCTCACCAAGGGAACGTCAGCTCAGCGGAACATACCTACACAGCACATCATGCACAAGCACGCGTCCTGAACTACTGACTGCTACCAGTGTTGCGATTACATACCTGTACCAGCAAGACTGCTATTATTACTATTACTGCTAATATACACATGCCTAACCCATATCATACTATTACTGCTGTTGATACTGTACTAGTATAGGTGACCATTTACTTTAACTTTTTTCAGTCAACTTAAGTTAGGCCTAGCCCGGCGGGATTCGAACTCCGGCACAACATTCTGATTGCCAACTGGGCGCTCTATCGATTCACCCACCCTGCTATCCGAAAAACACAAACTTCTTCTTCTTCTTTTTCCGAGTTCTTCTTCTCCTTCTTCTGCGTTCGTGGGCTGCAACTCCCACGTTCACTCGTATGTACACCAGAGTGGGCTTTTACGTGTACTAGTGACCGGCGTTTTTACCCCGCCATGTAGGCAGCCATACTCCGCTTTCGGAGGTGAAAGACACAAACAAAAAAATGATTATCACATCATCATGTACTGAAACCTTGACAACAATGATTAACTCCTGGACAAGAGGAGAAAGGAAGGAGCGAAGAAGGAAAAAGGAACACGACATAAATGAATAACGAGAGGACTAACAAAGAACACACAAACTCAAACAAAAAAAATAATGAACTAGTCAAAGACTACGAACACAAAACGAAATGACATAAAGAAATACTTTGATCGTGTGTGTGTGTGTGTGTGTGTGTGTGTGTGTGTGTGTGTGTGTGTGTGTGTGTGTGTGTGTGTCGCATGTGCCGCAGTGTCGGTGTGCGCACTATAGTGCGTGCTCGCATCGTCAGCAGTGGAGCTTTTTTGGGAAATGATCGAGAAAAGTTCAAAGGATTGTCCAAGAGTCCAACTGACCACCTTCGTGTTCAACACTACAATCATAAAAATAATATAATAATAAAAAATAATTTAAAAAAAACAACAACCAAAAGATATCTTCGGAAATGGGCGATTTGCGGCGAGATGGATTTTCCCTTTTTCTGTTAGAAGGGAGCTAAACAGGAGACTTTTTCGATAGTAGTCTCCCCAAATTGTGCTTCAGCTGGACCATTGATATTCTCTCTCTCTCTCTCTCTCTCTCTCTCTCTCTCTCTCTCTCTCTCTCTCTCTCAAGAAGACAGCCCAGAAAACCCATCAACTTTCCAAATATCAAACATTTCCTCAGTTGACCTTCACTCACGGAAATTATTTTTTCACTGAAGCACATATCCAGTCTACAATCAATGATGCATCAACACTATGATACTCCGCAAGTGCGAACCATGAAGCCATCACTGAATCTTCATAAACGGGGGCTCAAGCTGGTACTCCTTAAAAAGACTTCCCTTTTAGACTCACGCTATAAACAAACGAATATTCTCCCACTAATCCGTAGCCTAGAACGCTGACAACAAAGGAATCACAAATCACAATATTATGACAGGTAATGTACTACCGTGACCTATAGTAATAAACAATTTTTCTGTAAATTCATCAAGGAACTCCCCACCTCCACCCCACTCCCCCAAAGTCCATATCCCAATCCCAAGAATTGACTTGTTCAAATCCAGTCCGGTTTACTCAAGCGCCAGACTATGGAACTCACTCCCAGAAACAATTGAATAACACCAATGCCCAACCACCTTAAAACAAAACACATTATCTTTCCCACTTTACTGGTGCCATAGTATGTTATGTAAATCGCTCTTTTGTCGATACTGTTTGTGACATGTGTACTGACGGTTGTCTGATAACCTTCCTCGCCCTCCGTCCCCCATTCTGGCCAGTTGTGTGGTGTCAGTGTGTTGTGTGTGTTTGTTTCTTTCATTTTGCGGTTCACTGTTTTTGTCTTAAGTGAATTTTACTAACACCATGCTTGTGCCTAGCCCGTGTGTGTGTGTGTGTGTGTGTGTGTGTGTGTGTGTGTGTGTGAGAGAGAGAGAGAGAGAGAGAGAGAGAGAGAGAGAGAGAGAGAACAGTGTGAAAAGTTTTATGCACGTGTGTTTGGTGAAACGATGTGGATTTTCATGGTTTCGGTGGAAGGGAGCGAACCAAGGTAAAGACAATTGCAGAGGGAGTATTTTTTCGATAGTCTCCCTTGAGCTGCATGCCATTTTCCCCCCAACCCCGCCCATCGTGCTCACCCCCTCCCTACCCCTCCCCCCGCCCCCCTTCCCTGGGAAATAATGGACTACCATCTTGACCACAGAAACATATTGTTGAAAAACCGCCAGGAAAGAAAAAAAAGATTTCAAACACTTGACTTTAATTGTGCGATGTGTGAGACTCTTTTCACTGAAGGTCCTTAGCGTCGTTGCGGAACCCTTTCATGAACAAAAGTTGAATTAACGTTCTAACAATTAACAATGACGATAACGAATGAGTGTATAAAACATATGCAACAACCTTTCCCCATTTTATCACACGTAAATATGCTGCAGTGTTATATATTTTTTGTTAGTTTGTTTAATTGATAAAGTAGTAAGACTGACCGACACACGAGACAGAATGAAAGAAAGAGGGGCGTGTGGAGATGGACTGGATAGTGTTTGGGGAAGAGAGGACAGCACTTTGGAATAACTGGGTGTACCGTTTGTGTATCACTGGATGATCGAGCGTGCGAACGTGTGCCTGCATTCGTGTGAGAGAAAGGAGGATGCAAAACACTGTACGCTGGATAGGAATGTCGTATGACGACAAGCCTTTTCCATCCTATTCAGTCTATCTTTCGGCATTACATCCCACTTACAGATACCTCGTACAGTTGTCTTTCATTTATTTGTTTTTTTTAATCCAATGGAAATTCGGCCCAGATCGTTGCACATGTCGACTTCCGGTGACGTAATTCCTAATGTTTCCATGAGCGAAGAACGAGGAAAAGGGATGATACACAGCGTGACAGAACCGAATAATAACCTGCAACGAAGACCTCTGTGTGTGTGCACAGTGTAGCGGGGTGCACGAAAACGTCACTAAATTGTTCTGAACACGTTGAGCTAAAAACTTTTGCAACCCAGGAAATGGATTGTGTTTCAAACTGTGTATCTCTGTGCGCATGCTCATGAGGACGCCATTTTGTGATCGAAAGGAATTTGTGCAAGGTAGATTGTTATTTAAACATTTTTGACAGGCTTCCTTGCTGTTCTCTGAGAAATAGAGCTTTAGTGTATAACTTGCGAATATTCCCCTGCCACTTGCTGTCTCCAATGTTCCACTAATGTGTCTAACGTTTACAGTATGTCCTTTTTAGAAAAGCGAAAGAACTTGCCCTCAGCGTTTTCCTTGGTCACAAGAGGTCTAGATCAAAGTGACAACTTGCAGATGAACAAATGTTCCAAAATATGGATGGGGGTGGGTCATGCTTTGTGCTTAATTCGACAAAAGTCCACAGACTTGCCACACATGAGCCAAATAAAGAAACTGTCGTGTTTTTACATTGATGATTCACCGCAGAAAATCAATATTTTATGAATCAGTGAGATGAACATCTTTAGTCATTGAGATCTCTATTCTCAGTGTTATTCCTCAAACGAAAAGCTCACACGTTCATTTAAATACAAACAGTGTCACGACTATGATCGCTCTTCAGTTTGTATACATGGTGATTCATGATGATTTTGTGGTGGACGTAAAGAGAGGCAGATCAACGGGCCCAGATCAACAACGTACAGAGTTCTGGTAGTGTAACTGTAAGATCATGAAGATGTCATAATGAAAATTAAAGTGTGGAGTTAAATAGAACAGGAAATGATTCATTATTCGGAAAATATGTGCGTTTTCATTTTAAATGTATAATTGTCTTTTATAACTGAGTTTAAAGAAGGGTGCAGTGGCCAAATGTTTAGAGTGCTAGATTCTCACCTGAGTTTCCTTAGTTTGATCCCCGTTTTGGCACACCAGGTCAGCTGGTGGTTGAAGAGTGGAGATTTTTCTGATTCCCCAGGTAATATATTTGCAGACCTACTTGTGCCTGAATCTCCATTGTGTGTATATATGCATACAGAAGATCAAATATATACGATAAAGATCCTGCAATCCATGTCAGTGTGCAGTGGGCTATGGAAACAGGAAAACACCCAGCATGTCATCAACCTTGACAAAGTCATCAGCAAGTTAATGTTGGACATATAATGGAAAAAAGAACAAAACAGTTTGTCATATATCCAGAGTACAGTTTGTCATGTGTATATCCAAAGTACAGTTAAGGTCCAACGGATGGTGTTACGTTTGAATTTTGGTGCTAAATGCCTTAACTTAAGACTTAAGTATTATTAGTATTAATGTAATTTTAAAAGATTCATCTGACTTAACTTAAGACTTAAGTATTATTAGTATTAATGTAATTTTAAAAGATTCATCTTCAGTATTGCTGTATTCAAGGTACAGTATTTGTGTAAAAAAAAATGTCATCAGTTCTTGACAATTATTCTTCAATGATTCATGTAACCAGTATCCCACAGTTGTGCTTGAATTTGTAATAGAAGTCAGTACCAGCTTTTATTATTTTGTGAACCAGTTCAATATAAAATAATAGAAAAGCAGAAGTTTGCACTATTCATCTGCGAGCAAATTTTTCGATAATATGCAGTACACTGTCACATATGGATAATGATAATGAATATAAAATTATAAAGATGTACTGTACAAGCGCACAGATATGTGCCTGAGTAAAGTATTTTGCAGTGCATCTTAACACTCTCCTGCTAAATCGTTTATTGCATAATTCTCATTTCTGGTTTCGGTGCACAAGTTGCTCCTCTGAAAGACATTAGATTATTACGATTATCGAAGAGCTCTCATATTCATTTCCTGCTTTCTCTTGTTACATGTCCCCTCTCTTCCATCTTCCTTCACTTAGTTGGGTTGTTTTGTGTGTGTGTGTGTGTGGTTTTGGGTTTTTTTTTTTTTTTCAAGAGGAACTGTTTGTGATTAATGAGTGATAGTTGATACTTGTAATGTATGACAGTATGTGCTTTGCAAGTGATTTGTGTCATTTGCCTTTATTTCCTGAGACTAGCTTTGAGTGTACAGTAACATGAACTGAAGTGTGATGAACACTATAACAGTCAGCAGTTTCTTATTGGAACTGCAATGCTCCAGATCGATTGATGCTGGTGACAATGATTGAATGAGTATCCTAGCCATTTCCTTGTCAGGCTGGTGATAATATAGTTTGAATAACTTGGTAGATTGGTGATGCCCTTGTGCCTGAAGATGAAATTTGATAGAAATCAGTGAACATGGAATTTTCTTTTATGATGTTTGTTTACAAAACGCATTTTTTATTTATACTTTCAGATTGAAATTTGGTCTGTGAAAGCTTATGATACATTCAGGATTATTATCATGGGTTTCTGTCTAGTTTCACTTGTGGCTAAATTTCATGTAATTGTAGTCATAGTTATTAATATTGATTTATTAGTAAGTCTGTACATTGGATTGCAACTGAAACAACTCAATTGGATGTTCATCGATTCTGTATTTTGTTGCTGCATTTTCATCAGCTTCAGTTTGGTGTTTCTGTCATGTTTCATCTGCAGGATAGACAGTGAAGTAGGTCTGCAGAGTCTGAGTCATTGTGTTGGCAAGGCTCTCCGATCCAGGCACTGCTCAATGAACCAGGTTGGAGTCTCCCTTGTCAGCCAGGGGCCTGCACTACATCCCCGACATCCACCTGAGGTGGATCAGTTTGAGCTTTGTCTCAAAATTTAGATAAGGTGGGTTTGTTGCCCTTCACCCTTACACCTCCAGCTCTTTGTTCTCTTATCTGACTTTTGATCTGTCCATTTCACCTTTATTATCCATGGCATGTTTCTTGGTTCTGATATCCCTGCCTCAGAAGTATTGAATATGTTAATAAAACAGAACTTATAGGTAATTGAAAATATTTGAGACGGCATATGATTGTATCCAAGTTACAAAGGTTCTTTATTGATAAAAACAATAAGAATCTTTTTCGAACTTTTACCCAATCCAGACATAAGTTAACTGTTGTTGTTTTATTGTTGTTTTTGCTTTTTGTTGTCTTTAAGTTTGAAAGGAGGAATCAGATTGAGAGGATGCTAAAAACTGAAATGTTCTGCAAATGAGCAGGACAGTCTCAGTATCCCTGGAAACCCCCCCCCCATCCCATGTTTTTTTCCTTATAGAATTTTAGAAAAGATTTTTATCCATTATAATTTTCTTCCTTTCTGTTCTTTTCTTTCCTTTTTTTTTGTTTTGTTTTTTGTTTTGTTGTTGTTATTGTTTTGTGTGGGTTTTTTTGTTTGGTTTTTATTGTTGTTTTTTTTTGTTCATAATCCCCTTTTCCCCTTCCCCCCCATTTTCTTGTAATCTGTCTTCTTCCCTTTGGTATGTTCCAACATTTTCAAAGCAGTGCAAGGTTTAAAAAGATACACAATTGTTTCAAACACACTGAAAGAGAAAAGTCGGGTAAACACACATGCATTTTCTTTCTTGATAGAAGCTGATTTGTGTGTGTGTATATGTGTGTGTGTGTGTGTTTGCATAATAATTTTTCTCTTGTTGTTGGAATATATGATTGTGTTACAAATAGTCTTGTGTCATTTGCAGACACATCTGAAATCAGATCTGTGAAGATGAAAAATATGTTATGAATTGACCGTATTCCTGTTCTCGAAATTCAAAGGGTTCACTGCATTTATGCCTTGGTTTGCTGGCTGTGAATGCTGGGGAGAGAGCTGGCTGTGCTATAACTATAAGCAACATCATTTGATCTGCTGGCAGTGAAGGATGGGGAGAGAGCAAGCTGGGTTCTTATCTATTCAAGCAACATTTTGATTTGGAGGCAGTGGACATCAGGGAGAGAGCAGGTTTGGCTGTAAGCAACATGATTTGATTTGCATCCAGTGAATGTTGGGGAGAGAGCAGGTTTGGCTATAAGCAACATGATTTGATTTGCAGGCAGTGAATGTTGGAGAGAGAGCAGGTTTGGCTATATGCAACATGATTTGATTGGCAGCCAGTGAACATTGGGGAGAGAGCAGGTTTGGGTGTAAGCAACATGATTTGATTTGCAGGCAGTGGATGTTGGAGAGAGAGCAGGCTGGGCTGTATAAGTAGTATCATTCGATTTTCATGCAGTGAATGTTGTCGAGAGAGAGCAGGCTGGACTATGATGATACAAGCAACATGATTTGATTTGCAGACAGTGAACATTGGGGAGAGAGCAGGCTCGGCTATAGGCAAAATGATTCGATTTTCAGGCAGTGAATGTTTGGGAGAGAGCAGGCTTGGCTATAGGCAACATGATTTGATTTGCAGGCAGTGAACGCGGGGGAGAGAGTGAGCGGTTGCCATGCCGCTCCTTCCCAGGCCGGGCAACACCAAGGACCCCCAGGTGGCCGGCCTCTTCAACGGGGACGACCCCGAGAAGATCTACACAGACCTGCGGGAGATCGGCCATGGCAGTTTTGGGGCTGTCTACTTTGTGAGTAGTGGCCACTGTTTTCACAGCATCTTGAATATGATGATGTATATATCAAGGGTCCACACAGTCATAGAAGTCTGGAACAGTCTTGGGGGAAATGAGAGAACCATTTCCAAGGCTAGAAAAGTATTTGAAAAATATCGGGGTCTGGAAAAGTCATGGAATTGTAATAAAACCCTTGACGAGTATCAACAAAAAGTTTGGTACACTTAAAAAAAGAAAAAAAGAAGAAGAAAAAAGAAGAAAGAAAGAAATGATTGAAATTGAACATCAATATCAGGATATCTGCCTCTTTTATCAGTAGTATAGGAGATGAAATTTTGATACAGTGTGCCTGGTATTGAAAATTTTTAGTGTGGCATGGAAAGGTCTGGCAAAAGTAAATATTTTTGTTTGGTCACATCCGTGGGAACCTCAATATAATGGCATCAACAGCTGCCATATTGAATAATAATCAAAAAAGAAAAGAATTTTGTGTACTCCTGAAAATTCTTGAAAATTTTAGTTTATGTCACTTGATTTTGATGGTAAGGTTTTTGGGAAGGCATGAATGCATGTGGCAGATAATGTGCAGCAGTGATGTTAAAAGTGAACGTACTTTGTGTGCAGGCACGGCATGTGCAGACCAAGGAGGTGGTGGCCATCAAGAAGATGTCGTACAGTGGCAAGGGATCTCAGGATGTGAGTATCTTCTCCTCTTCCCTTTGCTTGGCTACCTATCTCTGGGATATGTGTGTGTGTGTGTGCTAGAGAGAGGGATTTTCAGCTGTGTGTTTGCACTGGTTTATTGCTTGATTTATAGCTGTGTGACAGTTGCCTATTTCTTGTATACCAGATGATTGTTCAGTTTCCTGTGTTTGAGAGCACTGCGCTATGTGATTTGGCGCAAGCATGCATACATTCTTTTCAGCACGCAGATACACACTCATACAGTGGGCGTGGAGAATGGGTGAGGGATTAAATAAGGGGTGTACAGTCATGCTGATATGGCTGAAAAAAGCTAGTTTGTGGAGGTGGATGGTCTCTAACAGTCTGTTGCACTGTGTGGACAGAAATGGCAGGACATCATCAAGGAGGTGCGCTTTCTGGGCCAGCTGAAGCACCGGCACACCATTGAGTACAAGGGCTGCTACATCAAGGAGCACACAGCATGGGTAAGGGCAGGCCTGTGTCTGTCTTTGAGACTGCACCTGGGTTCATGCAGGTTCTAAATGTTGATATAATTTGTAATTTAAAAAAAAAAATATATATATATATATATGTTGTAACTCCTCTCTCCCTCCTCTTCTACCTTATTTATTAGTTTATTTTTTAAATGACAATTTTCAGATGTGAAAATTGATACTTACAATAGGTCTGCAGTAACCAATATGTGTGACTAGACGTAAACAAAATTTCCCCGTTTACAAGGCGTGTAAGAGTTTTTGATTTGGGCTCTCTTTGTCGGGGGAAAAAAACAAAACAAAAAAAACCCACATGACCTGTCAGTGATTAGAAAAACTCAGCAAGAATATGTTCCACATCAGTTCCAGTTTAAAAGTTAAAATGATTACCAGAAAATTAGATAAACTTTTTGTTACTTTTTTGTTCATATTCTTACTCTCCCCTGCTCATTTCCCTATTGATCCTAGGTTCTTGTGTTTATGTCTGCCTGTCAGACTTTGCCTTTCTAACTGCCCGTCTGTCTTTCTTTCTGAATCTGTCTGTCATGTATCAGCAGAACGGTCTTCACTCAGTGGAAATATGTTCTGTTATTTTCTGTTGCAGCTGGTGATGGAATACTGCCTTGGCTCTGCCTCCGACATTGTGGAAGGTAAGGTTATGTTTTACTGTTCACAAGTTTCAGCTGTTTTTGGCATAGTTTGTGTGTGAGTGTGTGTGTGAGTCCAAAGGTGTGTGTAAGTTCGGTTATTTTGTGTGTGTGTGTGTGTGTGTGAATGCAGGGATTCATCTAGTGTAAGATGCTGGACCGATAGCTCTTAAAAATAACTGAAACGTTTTCAGTATGAACAGTTTTTTTCAGTTTTGCCAAATCTGACATGGCAGTCCACGTTTGTGTCCAAGATGCATCCAGTTGTCAGCTTTTATGGATTTAAAATCACCGATGAAATGGTTCCAGGTTAGTTTGTATGCAGCACATTGCCTACTCTTGATTCAAGGTGCAGTGTTTCTGTCGGCACTGTGACAGTGGCTTCCTCTACAAGGGAGCAAACTCTGATGGTCTGTTCCCTAACCATGCAGCTGAAGAAAAAAAACTGAAGTTGTTGCCTGGGCAGTGTATCAGTTGACACACAGACTGCTCAGCCTCTGACAGGTGGAGGTCGAGTAAACCAAGGCTTGGCTGTCCACCTATGGTCACACACACCAGGGAAAGTGAATAGTCACCTGAGCACAGCAGCCTGGACTGTAAATGTAAAGTCCTATCTTTACATCTGATCAAGCCAGTAAAATGAGGTTCTTGTAAGTTTCAGATTTGAACTCGTTAGTTAAAAGTGTACTTGATTTATTTCAGTTTCATAGAACTTGTTGGCGTGTTGTTGTTTTTTTCTTGTTTTTTTTTTTTCGTTTGTTTGTTTGTTGTTGTTTTTTAATTCAAATGAAAGTGTTCCTGAAAAGTGTGGGAATGTTTTTTTTCCCTGAATGTCTGGACACTTTATTCAACAGATTCCCAAAATGTCCCAAAAATGGTTTTCCTGAAGCTGATCTTTTGAATTTTCAGATGAAACCCCTTGAATGTTAGGGAGAGAGAAGGTAGGGGGAGTTGCTTTGCTGTCCTTTGAACAGTGAAAAACAGGCCGTATATAGAATAACTACTGCTGTATATACAAGCTTTCTGATTTGAAACTCTTGACACTCAAATGTGAGCAATAGATGATTTGAAGGAAATTAAAAGAGGGGGCAAGGTAAATCCCTTGACTAAGTTGAGTGACTGGTGGTGTGTATGTGTATGCTTTTGTGTGGTGTGTGTGTTTGGGCATATGTGTGTGTGTGTATGCATACTGTATGTTTGCTTGTGTGTGTGTGTGTGTGCAGTTCACAAGAAGCCCCTGAAGGAGGTGGAGATCTCAGCCATCTGTCAGGGGGCGCTGGAGGGACTTGTGTACCTGCACGACATGGGCAAGATCCATCGGGACGTCAAGGCCGGCAACATCCTGCTCACTGAGGATGGCACCGTCAAACTGGGTACGTTGGCACGCAGTTTTCTTCATTTCTTTCTCATCCATTTTGCTTTGTATGTAATTATAATCAATACTTATATGGTGTCTATCTTTGATCAGAGACTGAACTCCAAACTCCATGGTGTTTTTGTTTCATTTTGCTTTTTGTGTTATTATAATTGATACTTATATAGTGTGTATCTTTGGTCAGAGACCAAACTCCAAACCCTTTGTCATGGAGGTGTGAGCTTGCCAGTTTCATACTGAAGAATAGTAGGTAAAGATTTGTTGTTTTTCTTCTCTAGACGAGTAACGATGTGTACAGGTTGAGTGTGTTTTGTGTCTGAATCTATGCCAGCATTTGCACATGTTGTTTGGAGAGGTTTATGGATGTGTGTGGTTATTATATCAGCATAACCAGATCATTTTGTGTGTTCTGCATTTTTTGACACTTTTATTTGTTTGAATTAAACATTTCAAAAATATTGGTGGTTTTTAATGGAAATGTCAGTTACTATGTATATGTGGAAGCAGTTCAGTTGATAAAGTGAGTGATGAAAGTAGGAACACAAATGTGTTATGCAAATCAACTAAGACAGGAAACAGTACGCATGGATGATCACAGAGCTGTGCTAAAGCAAAATTTCAGCATGCATTGTTGTTTTTTTGTTTTGTTTGTTTGTATTTTTTGCCCTTTCCCTGAGTGTGATGTGTGCCGCATTGAGGTGTTGAGTGGTGGTCATTATAGATAATGGTGGACTGTTTCAGCGGACTTTGGTTCAGCATCGTTGATATGTCCGGCCAACTCTTTTGTGGGAACGCCATACTGGATGGCCCCTGAGGTGATTCTGGCCATGGATGAGGGGCAGTACGATGGGAAGGCTGACATCTGGTCCTTGGGTATCACTTGTATAGAACTGGGTACGTAAGTCTCTGTGTGTGTGTGTGTGTGTATGTCTGTTAGTCTGTCTCTGTCTCTCTGTGTGTCTGTCACTCTGTGTGTCTGTGTCTGTGAGTGAGTCTGTTGTGTGTGTGTGTGTTGGGTGTACATGTGTGTGCTTGAATTTGTGGGTCCATTATGGCAGGAAAGCAGACATCTGATCCTTGGAACATTACCTGTATTAGTGTGTTAGTATGACTGCTTTAAAGGAAAGGGGTGTTGGTGTTTTTACATTGGTAATTCGTGTATTGTGCATGAAAAAGAATTAGATATGTCAGTGTGGGTTGGGGTGTCAGTATCTGTAGCTGTAAAGTAATTCCTGTTTGAGGGCTGGATGTAAAACAGCAGTTATGCTTACTCCACTACCCATGTGAATTAAAAACTTGTTTCACTTTGTGAGGGGATGTGAAGAGGTTTTCTATATCTGTACATGTTTGCAAGAATGAACATTGCTGGATACCTGTCCTTCACAGAACCAGACGCTTCTCTCAGGGGAATTATCTGTCGTACCACACATTGTTCTCTCTGCTCTGTATATACACACTGGGACAACTGTATTCACTTTTGGACTGGCATCTGAAATGTCTTATTTCAGCGGAGAAGAAACCACCGTTATTCAACATGAACGCCATGAGTGCCCTGTACCATATAGCGCAGAACGACTCGCCATCTCTCTCCCATGGGGAATGGTCTGACGAGTTTCGCAATTTTGTCAACGACTGTCTGCGCAAGGTGTCTTCGGACCGGCCCACTGGCAGCGAGTGTCTTTCAGTGAGTGGTCTGTCTGTCTGTTTGTCTGTCTGTGTTGTGTCAGTGGTGATCAGAACTGGAGAGGAGGGAGAATTCACAAGGGATCAGTTTCACATGGCCAGTTCTTAGTAGAAATGCTGTTACTGAATTTGGATTTGTTTTGTTTTATTCTTGAAAATAGAAATGTCACTGCATAACAAAATATGTGGCCGTTCTGGGGGGAAAGGGGTGGGAAGAGGGGAGGAGGCACAGTTGATTTCTTCTGACATTCACAATGGGAGCTTTGGCATGCATGCACCAGCGTTATGTCAGAAATTTAGAAAAACCACAAAATGAATCTGTAAACCAACAAAATGTCGTTGAAGAGGAAAGCATGTGAGGACTGCACTGAAAATAATTAAAGCATTGACAAATAGGATGCATGCAGAATATCGCCTTGGCAAAATCAGCAGAAGTGTCATCTTTAGCTGTGACACAAGCTCAGAGCTACAAGAAAGAGTACTTTCAAATGTGGAATTGAGAACTGATGCTACCAATACTTTTGGTTTGGTTTGGTCAGGTTTTACAGAGGCTGCAAGTAGTACTTGATAGTCAGATTCTGGTGTTGTCACATCTTCTTTCGTGGGCTGCAACTCACACGTTCACTCGTATGTACACAAGTGGGCTTTTATGTGTATCACCGTTTTTACCCTGTCATGTAGGCAGCCATGCTCCATTTTCGGGGGTGTGCATGCAGGGTATGTTCTTGTTTCCATAACCCAACAAACACTGACATGGATTAACATGCGTATTTGATCTTCTGCTTTCGGTTACATCAGACCCCTGTGACGCTGTCTGTGTGTTGCAGCACCCGTTTGTGCGGAAGACGCGCCGTGCGGACGTGCTGGTGGAGCTGATCCTGCGCACCAAGGCGGCGGTACGCAAGCTGGACAATCTTCAGTACCGCCGCATGAAGAAGCTGATCATGAACGGCAGCTCTGCCACTGAGGAGGCCCTGCTGGAGGGGGTGGTGCCACACAGGCTGACACACCCACACCTCCAGACTGAAGGTAGGGGGAGACAGGACACACCCACACCTCCAGACTGAAGGTAGGGGGAGACAGGACACATCCACACCTCCAGACTGAAGGTAGAGGGAGACAGGACACACCCACACCTCCAGACTGAAGGTAGAGGGAGACAGGACACACCCACACCTCCAGACTGAAGGTAGGGGGAGACAGGACACACCCACACCTCCAGACTGAAGGTAGAGGGAGACAGGACACACCCACACCTCCAGACTGAAGGTAGGAGGAGACAGGACACACCCACACCTCCAGACTGAAGGTAGAGGGAGACAGGACACACCCACACCTCCAGACTGAAGGTAGAGGGAGACAGGACACACCCACACCTCCAGACTGAAGGTAGAGGAGACAGGACACACCCACACCTCCAGACTGAAGGTAGAGGGAGACAGGACACACCCACACCTCCAGACTGAAGGTAGGGGGAGACAGGACACACCCACACCTCCAGACTGAAGGTAGGGGGAGACAGGACACACCCACACCTCCAGACTGAAGGTAGAGGGAGACAGGACACACTCCACACCTCCAGACTGAAGGTAGAGGGAGACAGGACACACCCACACCTCCAGACTGAAGGTAGAGGGAGACAGGACACACCCACACCTCCAGACTGAAGGTAGAGGGAGACAGGACACATCCACACCTACAGACTGAAGGTAGGGGGAGACAGGACACACCCACACCTACAGACTGAAGGTAGGGGGAGACAGGACACACCACACCTCCAGACTGAAGGTAGGGGGAGACAGGACACATCCACACCTACAGACTGAAGGTAGAGGGAGACAGGACACACCCACACCTACAGACTGAAGGTAGGGGGAGACAGGACACATCCACACCTACAGACTGAAGGTAGAGGGAGACAGGACACATCCACACCTACAGACTGAAGGTAGAGGGAGACAGGACACATCCACACCTACAGACTGAAGGTAGGGGGAGACAGGACACATCCACACCTCCAGACTGAAGGTAGGGGGGGGAACAGGACACACCCACACTTCCAGACTGAAGGTAGGGGGAGACAGGACACATCCACACCTCCAGACTGAAGGTAGGGGGAGACAGGACACATCCACACCTCCAGACTGAAGGTAGGGGGAGACGGGACACACCCACACCTACAGACTGAAGGTAGGGGGAGACAGGACACACCCACACCTCCAGACTGGAGGTGGGGGGTGGTGGTTCTAGTGGACACACCCACACCTGCTGACTGAAGGTAGGGGGAGACAGGGGGTGGTGGTTCTGATGGACACACCAACACCACAGAATAAAGGAGGGGGAAGACAGGGAGGGGTTGCAGGGGGGGGGGGGGGGTTGAGGGGGGGGGATATGGTGATGGTTGCCTGGTGGATGCCTCTTGTTGATACTTATTTTGTGCCTGTCTTTACCCAGAAGCCAAGTTCTTAAGCCCTTCACAAACACTGACATTTTCTTGCCTCACCCTATTCCAGTTTCAGTTTCTCAAGGAGGCATTATTGTGCTAGAACAAATCCATATACACTACACCACATCTATTAGGCAGATGCCTGACCAACAGTATAAGCCAACACACCTGGGGCGTGGGCCTTTGGTGCATGTGTATGTATTTGTGTACCTATCTGAGTGGATTTCTTCTGAATTTTTGCCAGAGGATGACACTTTCATTGCGATGGGTTCTTTTTCAGTGTGCCAAGTGCATGCTCCGCACCAGACCTTGGTTTATCTGAATGACTAGTTTGATTTTTTTTTTTAATCAAATTTGGTGAGAAAAGGGAATAGAACCCAGACCCTCACACATACCCTGTAACTGGAAGTGACTTAACCACTGTGCACCCCACTTCTTCCCCCCCCCCCCCCCCCAGTGATAGCAGACGAGGAGATCTCTGTGGGTGACGACACGTCCTCTCAGGATGACGATCAGCTGGACAGCAAGTCTGGCAGCCTGGCCAGCCAGCACTCGGCCAACTACGCCAGCAGCCAGTCCAGCCTCACCGCCAACCAGCAGGACGATGTCCTGCCCCCAACCATCCTGCAGCGAGACCGCAGCGTGAGTAGTAGCTGTAGTTGCAGTAGAAGTAGTGGGAGGGCAAAGTGGGTCAGGGATGTGGAGAGTGGCTGTGTTAGGATGGGGGTCGGGGGGGGGGGGGGGGGGGTGATGTTTGTGTGGGAAGAGCAGGACGATACTTGCCTCTCCCGTAGCATTCTGCAATGAGACTGCAGCGTGAGCAGCAGCTGCAGTTGTAGTACTACATGGTGGGGTAAAGTGGGTCACTGATGTAGGGATGTGGGGGGTGGCTGTGTTAGGATGGGGTGGGGGGGGTGATATTTGTGTGGGTGTGGAAGGAGCAGGAAGATGCTTGCTTCTACCTTACCATCCTGCAACGAGACTGCAGTGTGAGTTGCAGCTGCAGTAGTGGTGGGCGAAAAGTGGGTCGGTGATGTAGGGATGTTGAGGGTGGCTGTGTTTGGAGGAAGGGGAGGGGATGATTGTTGTGTGGGTGTGGGAGGAGCAGGATGATGCTTGCCTCTATCATACCATCCTGCAACAAGATTGCAGTGTGAATAGCAGCTGTAGTTGTAGTAGTGGTGGGGGAAAGTGGGTCGCTGATGTAGGGATTTGGAAGGTGGCTGTGTAAGGAGGAAGGGGAGGGGATGATTGTTGTGTGGGTGTGGGAGGGGCAGGATGATGCTTGCCTCACCCTTTGCATTCTGCTAGGAGACTGCAACATGAGTTGCTGTATCTCGTGACAAAAAAGGAAAAAATATAAAGTACATACATATGACAAGATACGGTAGCCTGAACGTGGAAGAAACTTGACAAATGGGAGACTCTAGAACAGTGATTGCAGTGTGTGTGGAGACAGTGATGGCAGTGTGTGTGGAGGAGGGCTTGGGGTGAGGGGGAAAGCACACCGTTGACCGGGTAACTGAAGGGTTGTCATGGTGATTGTTGTTCTCCCACAGCCTCCGCTGTCGGCCCACCTGCATAATATGATTCAGGTAACTGTCGGCATGCTGCATGGACAGTGCCCCTCCCTCCACCACCCCCTTTATCTCCTCCTCCTCCTCCTCCCCCCTTCACCCCTTTTTGTTTCAACTAACCTCATCCTCCCTCTTACAAAGCCCCACCCATCACCCAACCAAAAGTTTTTTGTTTTGTTTCTTTATGTGAACGTAACAAACACAGACACGCACACAGAGGATTTAGTGTAGAATGATACAGTTTGGAGACGATCGGAATTGGGTGTCATCTACACTGTTGAGTCTTTGTGAGGTGATGCTCCACAGGATTCTGAAAGCACACACAGGTTTTAGGAGATGTGCAACAGGTTTGTGTGTGGTTCTGGGTAGTTCAGTGTCTTTTGGATTATCTTAATTTCTTTGGGAACTTATGTGTTTGCTGAAACGTTCTCAGCATGAAATCTGTCATTGTAATTTTTTTCTTCTTTTTTTTTTTAAATCACAGTACGCCTGATACTATATGACTTTTTTTTTTTTTTTTTTTTTTTTTTTTTTTAAGCATAAATGTGTAGTACATCCACAAGCAAAATAATTCCTTTTCTTTCTTTCTTTTCTTTTAACATTGTTTTTAGATTCCTTTATTACCAGCACTCATTGAAACCACAGACTCATGTTAGTCGCTACGTGATATGCCCTCAAAGTTTGACAAAAGCCCAAGTTTGGCGCAGACTTTTGTGGAAACCAGGGAAGCATGATTCCATTCTGTGTCAGGCTTGTGTATCGTCGTGATTCTGTGCTTAGGCGGTGAAGAATCAGTTGTGGTTATGAGCATCTTTTTACCAGAAATGTTTGTGTTTTGTTTGATTTTTTCCCCACCCCTCCTCTCTTGGGATGGTTGAAGGATTGGCCGTGCCTGTCATCTCGGAGCGGTTCCTACAGCCCCCATTCTTGGAAGGTTCAGGTATTCTTCACTCACTGCTTGAGTCTCTCTCTCTCTGTATGTTGTCGGCAGATTGTCACACACTGTTTCTTTATCCAGTCAATCAGATGCATCGTGAAAGTTTTTGTTTTGATTTTACATGGGTGTTTTTTTTTTATGGCTTTCTTCTGTGGAACAAGTCATCTCCCCTCCACCCCCACCCCCAATGTCTGGATTTTGAAAGAAAAAAAAAGTTTTCTGGCTTTGCATTCTTGATGGTTGTGTTTTGTTTTGGCATGAGTCTGATTCTTTGTTTCATTTTGTTTTGCAGTAACATGAGACTAACTTAAGCTGTTTAAGGGTGCGTGTATGTGTCCAGAATAGGTGTGGCTTTCTGTTTGCAGGCATGTGCGTGTTGGTGTCTTAGTACTAGTGTGTGAGGGCATGTGTTGCATTTGTTCCCCATGCTCTGAAAACAGCCGGTTTGTTCAGGCTTGTGTTGTTCCTGCTCTTCAGTCAATGGAGATCAGTGCCACAAAGATTGATGCATGCTTTCTCTGTCAGGGACAGTGGGTCAAGCAGTTTGGAGACAGAACTAGGAAGTAACAGCTTTGGTGGTCAGCTGTCTGCATCGTCTCAGTGTGCATCCTCTTCCTTTCTTGAACTAGCGACAATTTCAGATTTCCTGTCAACGAAGTAATGAGCAGATTGTGTCTTTTGCCTTGAATTGAAAACCAGTTCCTTCCGAAGTGCATTGTCTCTTCCAGCTTCCGTTTCCAATAAATGTTCTACATCTTTCCCAGTGCAGTTCTATAGACCTGCATTCTTGTGAATGGCCTGTTCAGTTTGTGACCTGGCTTATACTGAATTCATGGGTAACATTTTCTTTTTCTTTTTTTTTCTGTTTGGTTTGATTAGGTTCTGCTTGTCTGCTGCTTGTCAAGTGCAGGCATCAGGGTTAGCTGGAATTGCTTTCGTTTCAGTCATTCAGTGACCTTGTTGAGCGGACTTCAGATTTGGTCATATTTTGTGGTGGGGTTAACAGTTGACGTGATGGGTATGGTGGTTGAACAGTTAAAGAGTGCTGGATTCTCACCATGTTTCCTGGATTTGATCCCTGGTCTCAGCGTACGTGGTGGATTAAGGGTGGAGATTTCACCCATCTCCCAGGTCAGTCTGTATGTTAAGATCTACTGGTGCCTGAACCCCTTTCGTGAGTATGCATATGCAGAAGATCAAATGCGCACATTAAAGATTTTGTAATTCTTGTCAGTGTTCGATGGGTTCTGAAGACAAGAACATACCCAGCATGCACATCCCTGAAAATGGAGTATGGCTGCCGAAATGGCAAGGTAAAAACGGTCCTACTCATAAAAACCCACTCGTACATTCGAGTGAATGTGGGAGTTGCAGCCCACAAATGCAAGGGGAGGGAACCCAAAACGGTTGTCTTTTGTGAGGGTTTAATTCCCTGTATGTTTCCAGTGATTTTTGTCCTGTTCCCTCTCTCCCCCTTTCCTGGCCGGTGTCATACGTTAGAGACCTGACGTCCAGTGTGGGATGAAGAGAGGTGAAGACTGCCCTGTCTGACTTATTTTTTGGTGCGTGTGTGAATGTGCGCAAACGCTTGCGTTTGTGCATGCATGTGCACACAGCGGATTGTGCATGCATGCGCACACAGCAGATTGATTTTTTATGTTCGTACTCAGAGAGGATTGACAGTCCTCCCTTCTTTACCAGAGTGCACACACATACTTGCACATACATGTATTCACATTATGAAGGCACAAATTTATGCACATGCACAGTCATAAACTTGTTTTCTAACTAGCATGGGGATTTTTTTTTTTTTTTTTTTTTTTTTTTTTTTTTTTAACTTTCTCCCATATATATATTTTTATCAGCAGGTTTCTTCTGTGTTCATGGATTCAGTGATGTCTGCGAGTGGGGTTTACGTTTGTGACTGGTTTTGACCCTGCAGTTTAGGCAAGTGTACTGCATTTTCAGGAGTGTCCATCTTTGGGCTTGTTTGTATTTCCATGACTCATGAAATGCTGACGTGGATCTTGGAATCTTTAACTTAGATAGCCATCTGTCTGTGTAGGGGATAAGGCAGGGGCAGGTCTTCAAGTGTGTTGTTCTGGGAGATAGGAAAAAAGGAAAAACTTATCTCCACCCTTATTAACCCCACAAGATGCTGGTACCAGGACCTTCAGATAGTCCAGTGCTCCAGGGTGCTTAGGGTTTGCTGATTGCATTTTCTCTGATCCTTTCACTTCATTGTATTTCATCATTTGGTGGTGTAGGTTTTTGTACAGGGTTTTTTTGTTTTGTTTTTTTTTGTGTTTTTCTTTTATCATTGTCACTGTTTTTCTCTAATTATGACGTTGTACGCAGTTTTCACTTGTTTCAGATCCCTACATTGTTGTATCTGCCACCACCTTTTATGGTGATTGCACCATTCCCTTCTTGTTTTTAACTGCTCTGACATGCAGGAGACTGTTTTGTGCGTTCCATTCCTTTTTTATGGGTCTTGTTTGGAGCCCCCTTTTGATGGTTATGACCAAAGGTCATTGTTTTTATGCTTTGTTTTTGTTTTTTAGTGGTTTTTTGAAGTTGTATTGTTGGTAACCTTTTTTTTTTTTTTTTGACCCATTATTAAAGGTTTGGGTTGTTGTTTTTTTGTTGTTGTTGTTTTTCTGTTGCTTTCATTTTCTTTATTTTAATGTCAGGTTAGACTGTTTTTGTTAATTCTTCATTTCCCACATGTATGTTTTGAAAAATGAAATAAAGGAAATTAATTTGGATGTGTCCAAAAAGTAATCAGTATAAATAAACGTGGGTGGGTTTGTTTGTTTTTTAAGAAAAAGAATGAAGATCAGGGTCGTTATAGTTTTTTAAGTGTGCAAAGGACAAATAATTGAATGACAGCTTCTAATGAACCTAGAGCAATAGTGACCGATAAACGTCTGGCTGATCTAGTAATGAGGGTGGAAGGCTTAATCGGGGGGGGGGGGGGAGTTTATACTGACAGTTGGCACCCCAGGTAGCCTTGTGCATGTGTTCATGTGTTGCAGTGGATGTGTATCCAGTTAAGCCTGTGTGTCCACTCACTTGGAATGATTAGATACGATTCCTCGATAACAGCATGGCCTGTTAAGGGATCTCACAGGCTAGATATTCAGACCATATATTTCACAAGAGAATTTGCCATCTGCATTCTGCTTTTTAGGAGTTTTTGATCATCTCATCAAAAAGCAGTAATTTTTTGGTGAAAAGACATAATGTATTCATGAAAAGATGTATTATATATTCACTTCTCTAGGATTTCTTTAATCTGTTTAGATCAAATACATATTGAGTAAAAATAATGAATGAAACTGTGTTCAGTAATAGAATTCATCACATTACTCTCACTTTTTTTTTCTTCCTTCCTCATTGGGCTTCAGAAATTTGTTTCTGTGTGTTGGTATTTTAAGTCATGGTCTGCATGTTGCTAGTTGTTGGTTTTTTTTTGTTGGTGGTGTTGTTTTTTCTCCTTTAATTTTGTGTTGTGGCTGTGTTCATGTGCATGCAGTTTGAAAATTTGGTTGGTTTTTTTTTTAGTTGAGTCAGTTGTGTGTACAGTGGAAAAGAAAGGAGCATGCTCCGGACTGCATGTCTGGTACTGATTTGTCCTGATAGATAATTCGTGTGCTTTGATGTTTGTTCCCATCATGATTCATTCTGTACTCATTAACTTGTCTGCAGTGTGTGTGTGTCTGTGTATGTGTGTGTGTGTGTGTGTGTGTGTACAGAGTGATGTATGAATGAATGTTTACCACAATAACAATACAAGATGAATGGAATGTTTACTAGCGACGGACAGCAAGGTGTGTGACATTACGGACCATGCAGCTTTCATTGAAAATATGTATGGTCCAGGTTGAAGAAAGAAACCCTTACATATTTAATTGTTTTGGTTTTTGACATTTCCTATGTTTTCAGTTTGAAAAAAAAAAAAAAAAAAAGTTGCATCACATTACTAATTAAATATAGAATAGTATGTATGCATGTGCAGACACACCTACATTCTTGCATGAGTTCATGTTCGACTTATGTGTTGAATACAAAAATTCTGAAATAGCCTGAACCATTTCAGTGCCAGAGAATTTTGTTAAAAAGTGCCCTCCCCTTGCCAGGAAATTTTGAGGATTCGGGGGTAATAAATCACAAAAATTTCTAGAACAAAAGCTATGGGCGATACAGAAAGAAGGTAAACATTTTTGTGAAGGAAAATGAGTGTTGATTCTGCTTCTGGGCTTTTTTTTTTCCCCAATTAGGTTGATTGTAGATAACTGTTCAGGCATGTTAAGTCAAGATAATCCAGGACACACACATATGGATGCATACAATGATTTGTACATGGTTGTCTAAAATTGAGGATGACATACCTTTGGTCGGATGGTGTGGGGAGAGACAGGTGTTCACATGATTTGTGGATGGATGCTGTGGAACAAGTCCTTTAGTTGTGGGTTTTTTTTTTGTTTTGTTTTGTTTTTGTTTTTTTATCATAACCTGGTGTGGTACAGGGGGTTGTTGAGTGATCCACACTGCCCTTTTTTTTCAAGTTTGTTTTTGATGTCTTTCAGTCTACATGTCACTGTTCGAAGGAGAGTGAACATGGTTTAGAAAATGTGTGATTCCTCAGTTTGAAATGATATACCCCCATCATCTTCCTTCTGTCTCAAAGTCATAGTCATGAGTACTCAACACAGAATTTGAAGCATGGAAATCGTACTACTCATCCGCTCATTATAATTAGTACTTGATGTAAAATTTGAAGCATGAAAATTGTTCTGACTGTTCTGAACTTGTTTGATGATAGTTTGATGAGTGGTTGGGATTTGTGCTTGGTGTGACCGAGAGCAGGGTGTCATGCCCTGTGATATGATAAGTCTCCACACAATTAACATGTCATCATCTCTCTATTGTTGTCTCTTTTTTTTTTTCTCTTTTTTTTTTAGTCCAACATGCACTTCAGAACTGTCCATGGAGTCTCACAATTGGTAACTGCTTTTCTTTATTCTTCCTGTTTTTCTTCGGATATGTGTCGTTCTTTTTCCTCTGTTTTCTGACTTCCGTGTATCTGTACTGTTTCGTCGTGGCATTTGAATGTGGATATCAGTCTGTCAGTCTGTGTAGTTTCACACAAAATGGATCGTTCATTAGGAAGCAGTGGGTTTGTACAGTGTCGCAGATTTTTTTTTTTTTTTTTTTTTTTTTTTTTTAATGATTTTTTAAATAAATTTTTAAGTTAAAGCTTTTTTTTTTTTTTGCTTTTTTTTTTTTTTTTGCTTTTTTTTTTCTCAACATGAAATGTTTGACATTGGTGTTGATGCAGCAGACTGGATTTACATACAGCAAGCACAAAAGTCTGTTGCTGTTTTTCGACAGAGGTTGGCCGAGTCAACCAGAATTGTTAGTAATTTTTTTTTTTTTTTTTTTTTTTCTTTTTTTTTTTTTTTTTTTTTTTTTTTTTGATGATGATGACTTATTCAAGTCATGTGTCTCACTCTGTGAGGGCACAATTTTGTTTGATTAATGGCATTGTGTAGGAAAACACTGTGATTGGATTTTTCAATTAGCTTTCTTTTTTTTTCTTTTTCTTTTTTTGTGCCAGTGGCTACGAACCATGACTTCAGAGTGGCTTCTGTTGGTCACTGGGAATAATGTCTTCTTGATTTGTTTGTGGCATGGATGTCTCTTTGTACTCTCTTTGTTGTCTCAGTGTTAAAAGGACACAGCTGTCATTTTCTGCCTTTGATCTGCAGGATGTGGTTGGAAGTCCTGTTAAACTTAAATGTTTGTCAAACGTTTTTTTTTTTTCTTCCACTGTGCACCTGCAGGGGGGCACTGTGCTGTTGTCATCTTGCATGATGATCTTGAAGCTGCTGTTGCTCTATTTCTGTCAAGTTTTGGTGGATTTTTCTTTTTCCTTTTTTGTCGTATTCTGTCTCACTTCTTTAGGGATTCACGATACACTTGTCTTTTCTTTCATCTTACCTGTCCGCTCACTGTACTTTTTTCACACAAAAAATGTTGTGGAGAAAAATCACAGTTCCACCCCTGAGCTCAGAAAAAGGTATGTGACTGTCATATTGCATGTGTGGAAGTGTAACAGCTGTTTCTGTGCATGATGAATTTCCCTGTACAGGGAGGTGTTGCGTTTTTTTCGGGTTTTTTTTTTGTTTGTTTTTTTTGTTTTTGTTTTTTTACATTCAGGTTTATTGACCTGAGGTGTTGTCTGTTGTTGATGTGATTATGGAGGAGTTAATTGAGAGGAAAAGAAATGAAAGAGGAAGAACATATTGAGCTGTATTGCTGCGCTGACTATTGTGTCAGATAACAATTGCAGTGATGAACAGTAAATGATTGTGGTATTATTTCTTAGAGGTGCATAATCAGGTGGTATGTACGTAAGACTGAAGGTTTTCAGAAAATGAAATAGACTCAGAGTATGAGATGTTGAGAAATGTGTCAAACAACATTTGCGGTGATGAACTGTGAATATGGCAGTATTTCTTTAATGGACAAACTCTGTAAGACTATGAAGGTTTTCAGAAAAAGAAATGGACTGAAATTATGAGAAGTTGAGAGGGAGATCATTTGGAGTCAGTGATAGAAACAAAAACAGACCAAAAAAAGCAATGTGTTATGGTGCATGAGAATCATCAGTGACTGATTGTTGTGCAGCTTGCATGTTTAATGAATGGTTCTACGTCTCTGACTGTATCTTGGCACTGACACTGCATGCATTCTGTAAACTGATGTCTTGAGGCTAAGCTTACATAGTGCAAACATTCTTCTCATGTCCAGACTGTTGTGTGAACAGTGAAGACCATGATTACATTACACATGTCACCACTGTGTTCAAATGGTTACAATCAAGACTAAGGTCGTAAGGTTAGAAGATAAATGTCCACGTAAAATTTACCTGAGATGATTTTATATTCACCACAGAAAAGGTAACTGTTCCATTGCAACATATATGTCATGGGGGTGTTGATACAGATAAGAAGCGAAGGCTGTATTCTCACGACATACTTCTGTGTCGTGGAAACTGCTGATGATTCAGCAGCATTTTCTTCTGACTTTTTGTGAGAAGAGTGGATTTTTTTTTTTTTTTAATGATTCATTATGGATTCCTATCAATCATTTGTAAACCTACTTAGCGGCAGATAATTTTGAACAAGTGACATTAGTGTAACAGAAATTTAGTAGTTTGGACATGCTGATAGGCACAAGTTGCAGGGGGTTTTGCTGTTCATTGTGCAGAAATAAATTTATACATATACAGTCTGTGTAGAAACATGTATAATCAGTTTTGAGGTGTGAGACAATGAATACGTGTTGCTAGCGTTGATGGTTCCAACTGGGACTGTGTGAAATGAAAATGGTGAAGTTTCTGGAAGAAAACTGATCATAGTTTTCGGATTCCTTTCGTGCAGGCTAGATGGAAACATAATAGGAAAGAAAATGCCAAAAGTACCAGAATCACAATGAATATTGTGTCCTTGCGCTGTAAATAGAAATAGTGTATTGTTTTAAGTTTGACTTGGATCAGCAACTCTTCATGTTTTTCAACATGTGTGTGAGGTAAGGCCAATTGGTTTTCACTCCTTCACCCTGTTTCACCCCATATTATGTTCAGAAATGAAGAGAAAAAAATTGGAACTGAAAATTTACTTTGAAATTTTGCAATTATATTTGTATGACATCTGTACTTTTTTTTCTCTAGGGAATGATATGCTTGGAAAGTATTATATTCTATACAGAGTTTCTGTTCTCCCCCCCCCCTCCCCACCCCCTACCCCCCCCTTTTTTTCTTTTTTTTTTTTATCTTTTAGAGATTTACATCTTTATGCTGCTGAATATGTTTTCTCTCTTTTTTGCAGTGTTTTTGAGGACAAGTGCAATCAGAGTTTCAAATGTTGGTGTTTGTGCAAGAAGTTAACATTCACAAAGGTCTTTTCAGCAGACTTGACAGTTCAAAACAGCTGAAGTTTTGCAGGTTCAAGGGGTTTATGCTTAAACTGTATATGTATTAGGGACCAAAGATACAAACTGTGTGCTGGGATTGGATTTGCTGTGTAAATTGTTATAATTTTTTTTTTACATGATTTTTACCATTTGCAAATATTTTTTCCTGAGAATCAGTTGGGTTTTTTTGTTGTTGTTTTTTCATTTTTACATGTAATGCAAGATGCTTTGGAAGTACTCAAGTCGATGCACGCAGTTGAGTGATTGACTCGGATACCGGATGCCTTTCACTTCCTGATGGAGACCATCCAGACCTCCACTCCATGACCGGCATGCTGACAAAATTCAAGTTTAATGTAGAAGACAAGGCAGCTCAGAGTAACTTCCACTTCAGACTTTATTCTGCCCTCCTGAAATCAGGAAAATTCCCTTGCACACGCGTGCACACACACACACATGCTTGTAACGCTACCCTTCTCCACACATGCACAATGTTCTTATGCTTAACGCTATCACACCAAGTTACGGCATGAATGAAAACGCTAACTGCTTCAAATTAAGTGACATTCTTAAAAATGAAACATGAGAAGAAGAAGGAGAAAGGCTAAACTTTGCACAGGACAGTACACATGCACAGACACCAATGGACACTTCTTGAGTGAAGTGACGGGTGATGCTGTGAGTCAGAGCGTGTGGCATGACATGACAGGTGGCGCTGTGTGTGTGTCATTAGAGAGCAGGGCATGACATGACAGGTGGCGCTGTGTGTGTCATTAGAGAGCAGGGCATGACATGACAGGTGGCGCTCTGTGTGTGTGTCATTAGAGAGCAGGGCATGACATGACAGGTGGCGCTGTGTGTGTCATTAGAGAGCAGGGCATGACGTGACAGGTGGCGCTGTGTGTGTCATTAGAGAGCAGGGCATGATGTGACAGGTGGCGCTGTGTGTGTGTCATTAGAGAGCAGGGCATGACTTGACAGGTGGCGCTGTGTGTGTGTCATTAGAGAGCAGGGCATGACGTGACAGGTGGCGCTGTGTGTGTGTCATTAGAGAGCAGGGCATGACATGACAGGTGGCGCTGTGTGTGTGTCATTAGAGAGCAGGGCATGACGTGACAGGTGACGCTGTGTGTGTGTGTCATTAGAGAGCAGGGCATGACGTGACAGGTGGTGCTGTGTGTGTGTCATTAGAGAGCAGGGCATGACGTGACAGGTGGCGCTGTGTGTGTCATTAGAGAGCAGGGCATGACGTGACAGGTGACGCTGTGTGTGTGTGTCATTAGAGAGCAGGGCATGACGTGACAGGTGACATACTGTGTGTGTCATTAGAGAGCAGGGCATGATGTGACAGGTGGTGCTGTGTGTGTGTCATTAGAGAGCAGGGCATGATGTGACAGGTGACGCTGTGTGTGTGTGTCATTAGAGAGCGGGACATGACGTGACAGGTGGCGCTGTGTGTGTGTGTCATTAGAGAGCGGGGCATGACATGACAGGTGGCACTGTGTGTGTGTGTGTGCTGTGCAGGCGTCAGGGGGCAGCGGTCGCAGCCTGGAGGTGGCGGCCAACAACTTTGCCACCATCCGCACCACGTCCATCGTGCGGCAGGAGATCAAGCAGCACGCACACTCCAACGAGTACCGCAACTTCACCATCTACAAGCGCCTCCGCAAGATGCACCAGAAAGAGCTGCAGTCGGTCAGTGTGTCTGTGTGTTGGGGGGGGAAGGGGGAGGGGGGGAGTGTAGTTTATTGGGGCCAGAGATTCACTAGATTTTTTTGTCTTCTTTGTTTCTGAGTTATCCTGGGGATAAATGGATTTTTTCCTTCTTTTAATTGTACTTATTATCCTGATAGTAAATAGACCCTTTTTTTTGCTTTTTTTCTGTTTTTTTTAACTTGCCCCTTGTCATGAAAGGTTGGTGTTTTTTTGGGGTTTTTTGTTTTGTTTTGTTTTGTTAGCATCGGGTTGATTGTTTTGTAATTTGATTGCTTGATTGGTTATTATCTATATTGTGATGAGATTTTTATCTTTTTTTTTGTTGTTGTTGTTGTCCTTTTGCGATAATGATTAGTTATTATTTCAGATTGAATGCTTTGTGGGGTGGATGAGTAGTGGGATTTGTGAAAGTGAGAGTGTGTGTGTGTTCGTACATGTGTGTACATGTGGTATTGAAGTGTTTTTAATGTGGTGTTGTTGTTGTTTTTAATCTTTCCTTTACCCTCAGTGGTTTTTGTTGTTGTTGATGTTATCAGTGTGAGGACAAAAAGTGCATGAGGTTTACAAACAGTCATGATGGTGGTGGTGGTGGTCGTATTTAGTGTTAAGATAAAGTGTATGGGATTGAAAAGAAGTGATGATGATTGTTGTTGTTAAGCAGCAATGATGATTATTGGTTGTTCTTTACGTTTTCAGACTTAAGATGATAAAGTGTGTGAGGTTGAAAAGCAGTGGTGATTATTGTTGTTGTTAAGCAGTAATGATGATTATTGGTTGTTCTTTACGTTTTCAGACTTAAGGTGATAAAGTGTGTGAGGTTGAAAAGAAGTGATGATGATTGTTGTTGTTAAGCAGCAATGATGATTATTGGTTGTTCTTTACGTTTTGAGACTTAAGATGATAAAGTGTGTGAAGTTGAAAAGCAGTGGTGATGACCGGCTGTTGTGTGTGCTGGCAGATGGAGACCAGGTTCAAAGGGGAGATGGAGGAGCACAAGCAGAAGTTGGACAGAGAGTACGAGAGCCTGCGGGTCAAGTTCAGCAAAGAACTTGACCGCCTCAAAACAAACAATGCGTCTGAACTGGAGAAACATGTGAGTGTGTGTGGTGTGTGTGTGTGTGTGCGTGTGTGAAGTTTAGCAGAGAACTGGACCGCCTCAAGGCCAGCAATGCATCTGAACTGGAGAAACATGTGAGTGTGTGTGTGTGTGTGTGTGGTGTATTTGTGTGTGTGCGTGTGTAAAGTTCAGCAAAGAACTCGGCCGCCTCAAAACCAACAAGGCTTCTGATTTTGAGAAAACACGTGAGCTTCTGTGTGTGTGGTTTGTTACTGTGTGTTTGTATGGTTTGTCACTGTGTGTTTGTATGGTTTGTCACTGTGTGTTTGTATGGTTTGTCACTGTGTGTTTGTATGGTTTGTCACTGTGTGTGTATTTTGTATATCAGTGTCATTGTCTGTGTATGTTGTGAGCCCTTTGTGTGTGTGTTTGGCTTTGTGTTTGTGTCATTTGTGTGTGTCACGTTCAGCAAAGAACTGGACTGCCTCAGACCAAAAACGCTACTGAACTTGAGAAACGTGTGTGTGTGTCATGTGTGACTGTGTGTCTCATTGTGTGTCATTGTGTGTGTGTGTATCATTTTCAGCATAAAACTGGACTGCCTAAAGACCAGCAGTGCTTCTAAACTGGAGAAATGTGTGTGTGTGTGTGTATGTCACTGCATGCATATATATGTATGTTTGTGTGTTTTAGGTTTGTTTGTGAGCTGCACTTTTTAATTGTACAGGATATTTGTGTTCTGTTGTGGTGTCATTAGGGGTAAACTATTCTGTTGCCTGATATTGCAGTATCTTTTGTTTTGTTGATCCTGTTTCACTGAATATATAGTTGGTTTATACATTGCTAGACTAGGGTATTGAATTCTGCTGCATCAGGTTGAACTTTTTCTTCATTGTCACCTTTACATGGCCACTTGTTTTTTTGTTTTTTTTATGTGTGTTTTTTTTGTTTTTTTTATGCTTCATATTCAGTTTATTCATTTGGCAAACTTTAAAAAATAAGCTGAGAATTTCATAGAATTGTCCTCTTGCTTTTTGAATGAATTAGTAGATGATGCTTGTTTGAGATGAAGTGGCACTTCATTCCATGCATTTGTGAACTCTGTTACTGAAACAAAAATTTCTTGTATTAGCAGGTGTTGTGTAGCGTATACAGATTTGTTCAAACGCAGATTAATGCTGGACAAAAATAATTTCTACCAGTATTTCTAGCGGAACCGTACAGTGTACTGAGGTGCAGAGAAAAAATAATCCCGAGACACATCAACATGACCATTGAAAAGGTTATATGTCTCAATCGATGAGATCATCATTATCATGTGTCCTTCTGTCTTTAACTGGCTTGAAGACATACTTGGACACAAAACAGAAATGCTAAAGAATCGATAGACAGATAGAAAATGCGAAAAAAAAC
Organism: Babylonia areolata; assembly: GCF_041734735.1. Taxonomy (NCBI): domain Eukaryota; kingdom Metazoa; phylum Mollusca; class Gastropoda; order Neogastropoda; family Buccinidae; genus Babylonia; species Babylonia areolata. Next base: position 5,477,393 of record NC_134904.1, on the reverse strand, counting down.
TTAGCCGTATGAAGTGCACAGGAACAGGTGTCGAGATGGCTGCCGGAAAAAGAGGGCGTTAGCCAGGGGGACAAAGGGGACGTTACCTACTTCCGGGAGGTTATCGGCCGTAGTACTTTCGTTTTCTCCGCATAGGCGGATAGTAGTTTGCACAGGACAGAAATGTCAGACCCCTGCCGGAGCCTGCACTAATTGGGTCACGGTAAGTATGTTATTCAAACGTAATTTGAGATAGAAAATTTCCTTTATAAGTCATGTGCCTGCATTCATGTATGAGCTTTGTGGCGCTTCTCTACACCCTCTCAATTGCAATAGATTGTCGTACATGTGGCCACTGTTGTTACAGTTGAAGAACAAGTCGGCGGAAGAGAAGAAGCTGATGCGAGACACGTCACAGACCCACGAGACGGAGAAGAGGACCCTGAATGACCAGATGAAGAAAAACTACAAGGTTGACAAGGACCGCATGAAGAAGGTAAGGGCAGGGAAACTTGTGTATAGCATTTGTGTGAGCATGTAGTTGTGTGTGTATATGTTTGTGAGCTTGTGTGAGTGAGAGAGAGAGAGAGCTCATGCCTGTATGTGTGTGTGTGTGAGCTTGGGTGTATGTGTATGAGCTTGTTTGTGTGTGTATGTGTATGAGCTTGTGTTTGTGTGTGTGAGCTTGTATTTGTGTGCGTGTGTGTGTCAGCTTTTGTTTCTGTGTGTGTGTGTGTATGTGTGAGCATGTCTTTGTATGCATGTTTGTGTGAGCTTTTGTTTCAGTGTGTATGTGTGTGTGTAAGCATGTCTTTGTGTGAGTGTGTGTGAGCTTGTGTTTGTGTGCGTGTGTGTGTGTGTGATCATGTCCTTGTGTGTGACCTTTTGTGTGTGTGGGAGAGAGAGAGAGAGAGCTTGTTTTCTGTGTCCAATGTGTGACCTCTGACCTCAGGGCCTGGACACGAGCACTCCGAAGCGAGAGCGTGACGACATGATGCGGGTGTACAAGGAGACGCTTGCCCGGCGCCAGAAGGATGCGGAGTTCCGCCTGGAGAAACACCAGAAGGACTACCTGGAGTTCTCCCTCCGCCGCTTCAAGCGGCGCGCCATCCTGACCTTCCACCGCCTGGAGCAGAAGCTGCTGAAAGAGGTGAGGGGGACAGGGGTAGGGAGGGGCAGGGGGAGGGGGGGGATGAGAAGGGATGCTAGGGAGATGGGAGGGGCAGTGGGGGTGAAGGGTGTGGTCTCGGTCTGGGTGGATGGAAGGGATTGCTTGAGAATACAGAGGGGGCAGTGGGGGTGAAGGGCGCATTCAGTGGAGAGGAGGGTTTGCTTGGCAGGAGGGGAGAGGCAGTGAGGGAGAAGGGCACAGTCTGGGGGGAGGAAGAGGTTTCTTGGGAGGGGCAGTGGGGGTGGAGCAATCCCGGGGGGTTGGGGGGGGGGGAGTAGGACTTGCTTGGCAGGAGGGTAGAGGCAGTTGGGGAGTGGGGGGAGATGGGAGGGCTTGCTTGGGAGGAGGGGGAAGGACCTGTTTTGGGACGGGTGATTTGGGTGAGGGGGTGATGGATGATGTGGGTGAGTTGGATCATTGGAGGGATAGGTGAGGGAGAGAATTGGATTATTGGAGATATTGAACTGAATTCAATCTTTGATGAGGGAGGGCTGGGTTATTGGATGAACTTTGGTGAGGATGTACATTGATTGACTCATTGTACCCCACAGCTACATGCATGCTACAGTTATTTTGGACCAGCACTACATGGGACCACTGCAGTAAAAAGTAGGGTTGTTCACAATAACGGCGATAATTGATGGAGAATTGTTGATTTGGAATAGCGAACAGGTTAGAGAAATACTCCTATCAGGTGGAAATACTCCTATCAGGTCCACAGTGCAAGTAATCATGGTACAAAAGTTTACTCAAAAACCTTGAGCAGAATGCGTTAACCAACACCCATGACGTGCCTCTCCTCCTTCTCTTCCCGCTCCCCAGGAGATGGGCCAGAGGAAGGCACAGCTGGACTACGAGCACGCCATGCTGGTGCGTCACCACGAGTCCACGCAGGACCTGGAGTACAAGCACCTGGCGGCCCTGCAGAAGTGCAAGGACGAGCAGCTCAAGCGGCAGCACGAGACGGAGAAGGAGAACCAGAAGGACTACAACGCCCGCGCCGAGCAGGAGCTGAGGAAGAAGCATGCCCTGGAGGTGAAGCAGCAGCCCCGCAGTCTGAAGGTGGGTGTGGGGTAGTGGGTAGGTGGGTGTATGACTTGACTTGACTTGACATCATTTATTGTCATAAAATCCTGAAGGATTAATAGACACAACAAAGAACAAAGGGAACAAAGAAATAAACGGTCATCTAATACGCATGCACTGAAATACATAGTTGGAGAGTTCTTTTTGACAGTCATCGCAGGTGAATAAATCACTTGGTTTTAGGATAGTGTTTTGTATTTTTCTAGAGATAACATTTGATTGATGATCATACTGCTGTATAGTTGTGATTAGATGGTTTCGCAAATTATGAAATAAGATACACGTATCTAAGAAATGTAATTCATCTTCAACAACTTCACATATAGCACATAACCTCTCTTCTCTGGGAATGTTTGCATATCTTCCTCGTTCGATGTTTAAATAATGTGCGCTTATTCTGAGTTGACAAAGAGCTTGTTTGTGAGCAGGATCAATTTTATCAGTTGTATGTGTGTGTGTGTGTGTGTGATGTCGTCACATTGTGTGTGATGATCAGTCGTGTCCTGCTGTGACCGCCGCAACAGCTGCAGAGGAGGGGCAGCTAGCTGCTGTCCGGGCTTTGTGTATATGTTTGTTAGCTTTTTTTCTTTTCTTTTTTTTATATATATATATATATTGTGTTTCTGGGGTTGTGTTTGTTTTTTGTTGGGTTTTTTTTTGTTGGTTTTTTTTTTCTTGGTTTTTTTTGGGGGGAGAGATGCTCTGATTGGCTTTTAGCTTTTTTTCTGGGGGTGGGTTGGGGAGGGGGGGGGGGGTGTCTTTTAAGTGACAGTGATGAATAGGTTTTCTTGTGTGTATTTGGTGTGTGAAGTGTGTATTAAAGTTTTCTGTAATTCTTTTCAGATATGTGGGGTTGAGGGGGGGGGGGGGTGTTGCTTTTTTTGTTTTCAGTTGGTTACGTTTTTATTTGATGGCGGGGTTTTTTTTTCGGTTTTTTTTGCTTTTATTCTCTGTTGTAGCATGGTTTGTATCATGGTGATGGTGCTTCATGTGGGGTGGGTTTGACAGGCGAAGGAGATCCAGATCCGCAAGCAGTTCAACGAGGCGGTGAAGACGCAGCAGCGGCAGTACAAGGCGCTCAAGGAGCACGTGCTGCAGACGACGCCCAAGCCGGAGCAGAAGACGGTGGTGAAGAAGCTGAAGGAGGAGCAAATGAGGAAGCTGGCTGCCCTGGGAGACCAGTACGAGGCCTCCATCGCCGAGATGCTGCAGCAGCAGAATGTGAGTCTTTTTTTTGTTTTTGTTTTGTTTTTTATTTACAGTATGGGTGAACAGAAATAGAATAGAATGGAATGCTTTATAGTCATCATGTAGAACAGAATACTTGATTTTCATCATGTACAATAGAATACTTGATTGTCATGAAAGCTTGATTAAGGTTTGTAAGACACGAAGACAGTACATATATATATATATTTTTTTTTTTTTTTTTTTTTCCCAGTTTGTTGTGCATAATTATTATCGTGAAATCCTCTTGTTGAAATCACATTGATATCTGTATAAGATGTTATAAAGAGAAACGAGTCATGGACAAATTTTGCCAGCCTTGCCAGTAATTCTTTTTAAAATGTTAGCTCACTAGGTATGGCATTTTTACGACATATCTTTTTAATAATCTCTCTTCTGTGTGCCTTCATGTGCACAGGGTTTGTACAGTTTGCAGAAGCTTTTGAAATTAGAAGAAAAAATTATATGACATGCCTTTCTGAAGGCATTAAAAGCCTTCAAAAAATGATCCAAGGTTTTTTTTGTTTGTTTGGGTTTTTTTGGTGTTTTTGTGTGTGTGTGTGTGTGTGATAATTTTCACTTTGGGGTCTCTGTATTACTGAAGCAAAAAAAAAAAAAAAAAATTGCACATTGGTTCTGTCAGTGATAAAGTACAGTAGCAAAATGTTGAACTTGTATTCAAATTTAAAAGTAATACAATAAATGGTAAAAGCCCTGATCCTGAAAAATCCGTGTAGCAGAAAACGATTCATGTATCATACTCACGTATCATACCTTTCCATGTACCTGATGTGATAGCTTTAGTTTTTGGAGTTTGGGTGTTTTAAAGGTTGTTAAAAACAAATTCTTAAATCTGTTTGAAACAAACCTGTTTGAATCTCGTGTTTGTGTGTGTGTGATCATTTTTGGCTGCCATTTTGTAACCTGTATGGTCATTTGCCCAGTTGACTGTGTTTCGTTGCTGGCAAAGCATTGTCTGTGTACATCATATTAGCTGCTGTTTGGGAATCGGTATACATATATATATATCATGATTGTAATCGTATCAGGTGTTGTTTGGGGAGTAGGTTTATATCATTAGGATTGTAATCTCACTCGCTGCTGTTTGGGAAATCGGTATATATCGCAATGATTATAGTTGTATTGGCTGTCTTTTGGGGAATCATAATATGTCATAATGATTTAATCATATGAGCTGTCTTTTGGGGAATCATTATGTGTGGCAATGATTGTAATCACATTAGCTGTCATTTGGGGAATCATATGTCATATCGATTGTAAATGATCAGCTGTCTTTTAGGAATCATGTCATAACGATTGTGATCATATTAGCTGTCTTTGGGGGAATTGTTATGTCATGATCATGTGTTTAGTTGGTGTAGAAAGGGTTCACTCTGTCGGGCCTGTTGGCAGCAAGAAAGAAGACAGAAACCCAGAGATTTTGTTTCTTCAGCTGATCGCATGCTCAAGGGCATGTAAAATGCCCTCATGTAATGTCTGTTTTCATGTGTTAAAGTGATGAGTTATTGATTACACCAGGAGAAAATATTCCGTTTTGAAGAATGCTGTTTAATTATAGCTAGAAACTAGCTTTCATTCTGCTTTCCCTGTTTTGTAACAATGATCATTATTCATAGCAACATCATCGGGTCTTGGTTACTGAGTATGCATGTGAATATGTTTTAGGCATGATTGTGTAGAAATGAACAAACAAAAATCAAGGCTACAACCAGTACTCAGGTTATATAAGTAGAGTCTAGCAAGAAGTCTGTGGATTTTAAAAAGTCTGTGTTCTACCTGCTTGATCTTCTGTAGGTAGCTGTGGTATCGTCCAACCAAGAGAGCAGAATGTTGTGTGTGTGTGCGTTTGTGTTTCTGTGTGAGAGAGAAGTAGAAAAAGCCAACACTATGTTAAAGCTGTGTGTGTGTACATGTGTGCGCCACACATAATGTATGTCAGTATGGTCCATTGAGAATGTCAGTCTGTGTGTATGTGTGCCACACTGTGTGTATGTGATGCGAGTCAGTGTGTATGAAGGACACAGTGGTGGTTCTGTCTGACTTGTGAGGAAGCTGCTTCCACAAGTGACCAGCAATGATCACAGCAGGATGTACACACTGTTTCTGGCTGAGAGTTTGACTGGAGTGAGTCTTTTACTTATTGGCAGGCACGAAGAATAAGACAGTAGGCTTTTGTCTTTAATTGTAATTAATTTTTCCAGTGTATTGAGAAGCACACTAGCAAGAATGCTTTTTCTTTCACCAAGAACTGGGGTACAGAATCAAGAAAGACAGACAGAGGAAGAAGAAAAAATGGAGATAGGGAATAGAGGGAATCAGTGGGGGAAAGAGAGACAAATTAAAAAAGTAAGGAGGAACAAAAGCTTGCACTCACAGAGGGATGGGGATTGGAGGGGAGGTGGGGGGTCATTTATTTTGGTCACAGGACCAGGTAGATGAAAAAAGACCGTAAACATGAAGTGTGGAGTGTGATGATAATAGAGTGTACAATGCAGATCTGTGACATTGAGGGTAAGGTGGGGGGGGGGGGAGGGGAGTGTTGGTGTTGGGAGGTGGAGGTTGTAGTGGCCATTGCATGATGCCCTCATGTCATGTTTTCATTGTTTTCTGTTTTCAGCTGACCATGGTAATGTCTATGACCACCAACTGGTGGGACTTTTTGTCTTGCTGCTGTGCTGTTCTGTGTGTGTGTGTGTGTTTGTGTGTGCTAGTAGGTGATGGTGATGCAGGTGGCTTACAGGGTATGGGGTTAACGGTGTGGGTTTGTGCGTGTGTGTATGTGTGTGTGAACTGCTGGATGATTGAGCTTGGCACTGTTTTGGATAATGCATGTGCATGTCAACCCTCTGTGTGTGTGTGTGTGTCTGTCTGTCTGTGTTGACAGTCATGTGTACATGAATGTGGGTGTGTGCCTGTCTGTCCCAGTTTGTATATTAGGGGCAATGATGTGTGTGTGAGTTTGTGTGGAGGCTTATTTATTTGTGATTGTGGTGTGAGATTTAATTCAGATTCTGTCATGCTTGAGCGGATGTATATACAGTAGCCTGTGTGTGTGTGAACATGGTTATGTGTGTGTGGGTGTGTGTGGTTACTGTGGTTGTGTGTGTGTGTGAGTGTATAGTGTGTTTGGTGGCGGGTGTGAGCAGTTGTAGAGCCAGGCAATGTTACCTAACAATGGCAACAGATTCAGAAGGCTATTCCTTTTCATTTTTTTTGTTATGTTTGTTTTCTAATAGACGACATGGTTAATTTCTCAGAGTATGTGTTTTCATTGTTCATCTCCATTTATGTCAGTGGCCTTGACTTAAAAATTTGTGTTGCTTTGTAGATAGTGCTTTTCTTCATTCTTCATTGCAAAAAAAAAAAAAAAAAAAAAAAAACTTTGAAAGAGTAGCAGTCACAATTTAAACATGTTTAAGTCTCATGATTGGCAAGCATGTGAGAGATGCAAAACAGTAAAGGCGAGATGCATGAACTTAGGCAGAGTGTACGATTTGTATATATGTATGTGTGTGTGTGTGGCAAATCAGCAAAGAATAGATTGTACAGCAGAATTTGAAGTGGAAAAGTCAGTATTATTCTAGTGTGAAAATAGTTTTATTTTGCATGAAATGCGGCCATTTATGAAGTTTTGGTCAGTCATACATTAGGTGTGATTGAATGAGATTTGTTACTGATAGAGTAAGAAACTGAGATTGTTATTGATAGAGGGGGAAACCAATTCTTACTGATAGAGTAAGAAACTGAAATTGTCATTGATAGAGTAAGAAACTGACATGAGGAGATGGAAGCGTAAGGAATGAATACCGGGTTTGTGACTGCCGCAAGTTATAAGCAGACCTGCTAGCTCTTCTGTTCTCAGCGGTGTCATAAGTTGTTGGGTGTGTGACTGTTGTTTGTAAGTTGTACGATGTTATATAGAGCATCAGAAAAATGATGCTGGTCCTTGCAGAAACAGCAGATAGATCCATATGCTTGTCTTCAGCAGAAATGGGAATAGAAAGGAGACTGATATTGTGAACATTATTCATCAACTTTGTTCTGTATCCCACAGAATGTTTGACAGAGTTTGACAGTGGTGTTATGTATGACAGCTGTGGTGTGGGGAGGGCTATGTGGAAGTGAAGGACATCAGTGATTTTTTTTTTTTTTTTTTTTTGAACAAGTGTCAGCACTTGGACTTCTGAACAAGCGTTAACCACTTTACTCCGACTTTCCTCACTCTGCCCAGGTGTGAACGTTGTGTACCTGACTTTGGTCAGGGGTGGGTTAAAGCAGCAGCAGGAGAGGATTAGGGCCCCCGATTTCTTGTGCCTAGCCCTAGACACGGTGAATATTGAATAAACTGCCCCGGTGGCCGTAAAAGACAATGGGGCCTGTAACCTATTAAGCGTATGCAAGCGCATAGGCAGGGTACCTGTGTAGACCGTTGCCGTGGGTGAGTGCTTTTGGACTGCCACTGAGGTGGGTGATCTAACGCAGAGGGCCTCGCTGAGGACTGGAAGGGCTGCTAGAAGACTGACATGGTATTCAGCATCGTGTGTTGTGGATGCCTGTGTGTTGTGTTTCTTGGTGACACAAAACTCAGCTACACTGTCATCCTGGACATGATTTTCTTTTTCTTTTCATTTCTTTTTTCTGTACTCCCCTGGGGCACCTGCCAGGCTTCCTCCTTTACCGCTCCCGCCCCCCACCCCCATCCCCACCCCAGAGCATGGTTCAGGTTTGCAGTGTCCCCTCCCACACCCCAACCCTCAAACTTCCTCCTCCCCCCTGTGTATCGGTGAGTCTCCTGAATTTCACTCTGTGCTGCATGAACAGGGCCAACATGAACAGGAATATGTGTGTTGAAACAAGCTGTGCCCAAATATAGTGGCTGTTCTATCGTAGAAGCCACCACCCTAGGCATCAGTCCCTGAACGTACAGTTGTACATACAGATGCTGCTAGTGTCCCTGTTGTGAGTGTCTGCATAATGAGGTGAAAGGGTTTGAAATCATTAGCTCCCAGACCACTGTTTTGTTGTCATTGTTGTTGATGATGCAGTGATTTTGTGATCGCGATTCTACTGAGCAGTTTTTGTTTGATTAAGAAAAAAAAAATCAGTTTATTCTCATACTTACCATTTCATTGTAGTTTTAAATGTTCGAAACTAAACTTAAACTTACCATTTCATTGTAGTTTTTAAATATTCCTGCTAGATTGTCAGGTCTTCTCTTTTGGTTTGTGTTTGACTCATTAATCTCAGTGCATATGTATATATATATATATATATATATATGGTCATGTCTTTAGGTTGATGTGTATTTTCATCCCAATGTATGTTTCGTCTTTGACAGTAAAATGATGCCAGAAATGAGTGGGGGAGTGGGGCCGGCTGTACCATTCTGTACTATTCGTATGTTTTTTCAGCAGTGTGAGTGGATTAGAAGTGCACGTTGAGCGCCCTTGTCTCTGGACTGGTGTAAGTTGCATACCATTGTCTTATTCAAGAACTGACCGTGTTGTGTGTCGCTTTGTATAGAAAGTGGTACATACAGGGCTTCTGTCCTGATAAAAAGAAGAGACTTTGCCATCGCTCAGCTCTGTGACTCAGCTGTCATGGTTGTCAGTAAGGGGATTAGTAGGTGGTGTCCGCTGTATGTTGAATCGGAACAAGGCACTGCTGAACACCACCAAAGTGACTCAGCTGCAGTGCAGGGTCACACACACACACACACACACACACACACACACACACACACACACACACACACACACACACACTCTTTACGGATGTATCGTTGGGAGTGTTGCATGATAAATTTAATGACCAACTGAGCAGGTGTCAGTATCTCTCAGCCTGGTTGATACTAGGATATATTATGAGAGCACAGATTTGTCAGGTAGTCGACGGGCGCAATAGCCGAGTGGTTAAAGCGTTGGACTGTCAAAGCGTTGGATTGTCAATCTGAGGGTCCCAGGTTCGAATCACGGTGACGGCGCCTGGTGGGTAAAGGTGGAGATTTTTACGATCTCCCAGGTCAACATATGTGCAGACCTGCTAGTGCCTGAACCCCCTTCATGTGTATATGCAAGCAGAAGATCAAATACGCACGTTAAAGATCCTGTAATCCATGTCAGCGTTCATTGGGTTATGGAAACAAGAACATTCCCAGCATGCACACCCCCGAAAGCGGAGTATGGCTGCCTATATGGCGGGGTAAAAATGGTCATACACGTAAAAGCCCACTCGTGTGCCTACGAGTGAACGTGGGAGTTGCAGCCCACGAACGCAGAAGAAGAAGAAGAAGAGGAGAAGTTCCAGAACTCTTCTTCTGTCCCGTAGTCTCACAACAGTAGGGGCACCACTGATGACCTGGCAACAAGTTCTCTCCATTTCTTCTTCGTTCCTTGTCTCCCTCATGGTTCGTTTAGTCTCAGGCCTGTCTACTCTGAGATGTTGTCCTACTTCATCTCTTTTTCTGTCTGCCTCTCCTCCTTCCTTGCACTGTGCCTTGCAGGATTGTCTTGGCACCTCCTGCTGATTGCAAGGAGCACTAAAAAAATAAATAAATAAATAAATAATAATATAAAATAAAAGAGTGATTGTACTGTTTTTGGTGTGCTGGTTAGTTTAAGAGTTTCAGTTTCTGAAGGAGGCATCACTGCAGACAAATGCATACACATAACACCACATCTGATTGGTCAATGCTTGACCAGCAGCATAATCCAGTAAACTAGCCAGGCCTTGAGTGAATGCATATATGTGTACCTACCAGAGTGGAGTTCTACAGAATTTTGCCAGAGGGCAACAGTTACGTTGCCATGGGTTCTTTTTTCTGTGCACCTAGTACATGCTGCACAGAAGACCTCGGGGTTTTATCATCTCATATGTACGACTGGACGCTCCATATCATTTTCCATTCAGACTTGGGGGAGAAAGAGCTAGACCGGGATTTGAACCCGGACCCTCGGGGACACTTTGTTGGCAGGTAATCATCTTAACCATTCTGCCACCTTTCCTCCTTGCCAGGTGCGACTGGACGAGACGCAGATGGGGGAGGCGGGGGAGCTGCACACGCGGCTGCAGCAGGAGCTGGAGCTGCTGATGGTGTACCAGAGCAAGGTGAAGGAGAACGCAGAGGCCCAGCACAAGAGGGAACGCAAGGTCCTCGAGGAACGCGTCTCTCTCCGCAGGGCCCTGCTGGAGCAGAAGGTTGGTCGCATGTCTTTGTCTGTCTGTCTGTCTGTCTGTCTGTCTTGTGTGTGAGTGTGTGTGTGTTCTTGCCTGAGAGAGAGAGGTTAGATCTGTGTGTGTGTGTATTCCAGCCTGAGACAAAAGGGGTTGTGTATATGCAGTCTGCACATGGGATCTCTGTTGATTTACCGTCTCTCCTGAAAGACTGGCACTCAGACCACCACTCATGATGTGGTAGTGGATGATGAGAAGGAGGACTTTCCAGCTGCTTTATGATCTGACATCTGCCCAAAGTGCGGGGTGTGTGTGTTGTTGGTGTGCGCAAGGCCAACCACCCCCCGTCTCCCTCCTTTCCAGTGTTGTTGATTCTGACCCGGACAGTGACAGCGTTGTGATGGCTTGTGGTACGGGCCTGTCCTGTCAGCTCTACATCCTAACCTGTTTTTTGTTACCTGTTGGAGAGAGGGGTGGGGTGGGGGTGTCAGCTGGCTTTACCTGTGTTGTCCATGCCTAACTACACACTGCTGCTTGGCAGTTCGACTGAACTTTTTTTTTTTCTGGACACAGCAGCCAAAGTTTATGACCCAGAAGCATGCGATTCTCTGCTTTTATGGGCTGAAAAGCTTCACTGAAATGATTTCTAGCCAGTATGTATGCATCATATCTCCAATTCTGACAGTGTTTACTTGGGCACTGTAAGAGTGACTTCCAGTTCAAGGGAATGAACCTTGCCACCACAGAGAAAGCTGGGACATGTGTCCTAAGCTATTGAATGTGTTGGTAGGTAAGTGTGAACCAGCCTTTCCACGCCCCCAATGTGAGGAACACCTGTAGTGTGCAGCAGTGTTCGTCTTCTCCCTTCGCTCTTAAAAGTCAGTGGAGCACCCAACAGAACTACATGCAGCTTGTCTTGGGCAAGTCAAATCTGGTGGAGCCCATCCCTCTCCAGCTTAGATATCTTTTTGTCAGGTTTATTCCCCGCATGCAGCAGGTAGTGCTGGGGCACATGGTTACCAGTTGCTAAAGAAGAACTACTGACCTGATATGACATTGGATTTGCAGCAGTGAGGGGTGGATTAAAAATATATATATTAAAAAAAGCGGTGAGTGATGGTGGTGTGCTGCGCTGTTGCAGATGGAGGAGGAGCGGGCGGCGCTGGGCAAGGAGGAGACGGACCGGTGGCGCACCCTGTCTGAGCGGCAGGCGATGGAGGTGGAGAACTTTGACGTAGAGACGACGGCCATGGGGCTGAACGCCAACGAGGTGGCTGCAGCCTCACAGGACCCCTCGCAGGATGACGACCAGCTGTCCACGCGGGGATCCACCCTCTCCCTGTCCGCCAGCAGCAGTTCAAACTCCTTCAGCTCACAGACGCCCTTATAACCTCACGCCTGCCGCCTTAGGCACCGCTCGGCGGGAGGGATGCCATTGTCTGCCTGCCTGCCTGCCTGTCTGTTGTCCATGTCTGCCTGTCTGCCAGCCGCACACAGCCACCGTGTGGTCAGCTGCCCCCCCTGCCTCCACCCCCCACTTCTCCACCCCCATCACCTTCAGGTGTGGTGTGGTCAGCCCTCACCTTGCTGCAGGTCTGCTGACTATGGAGGGGCCGGCCGCCTTTGTGGACCCAGGGAGGAGGTTCTGACCGACGTTGAGGCAGGTGGTGAATGGATGGAGGGCACTTGTCATTTGCTCTGAGGGCAGCGACTGCATCATCGTCCCTCATGGCTCTGACGTGACAGTGAATGGACGGTTCTGTCGTTTTAAAAAAAGAGTTCTGCGCAGCGCCATGAAAAGAACTCTTTTTTTTTTTGTTTGGGGCGGAAAGTGCGGTGTGAAACATTTGAGTGAGGAACGGGTGAGATGTAGCAGTGTGTTCCTCCACACCAGGCTGACAGGCTGGGATAGAAGGTCACACTGGCATATGGAGAGCCAAGGTGTGTGGTGGAGTACGGACATCCCCTCACTGTGGGGCATTGTGTGGTGCTGACACTGAACAAAAGCAAAACGAAACAAACAAAAAGTGAGAGAGAGAAAAGAGTGGATAAAGAGAGAGGGTGAAAAGCAACGAGGACAGGGTTAGCTTGGAGTAGGGTGTGTGAGTGTGTGCGTGCACCAGGAAAGAGCCGCCCTCCCTCTCCCTTCCTCCCTCACCTCCATCACCACCACCACCACCACCCTTATCCTGTCTGCTGGTGACGGCCAGCTGAGTACGACGGAAGGCAGCCGAGTCGTCAGTGGTCAGTTTTGGGAGCAACCTCTCGTACAGGTGAGCCGTCGTCTTGTCTGTTGGATTCGGTGCTGGTCCAGCCCCTGGAGAGAGAGATGCAGGACTGGAGGGGGTGGGAATTGGTGGGGGGAGGGTTGGAGATTGGACAGATTGTGTGGGTGCTTGCCTCCCTTGTCCAACACAGCTCTGGCCGGCGGGGCAAGCCTGAATGCTGCAGAACTGATCAGGTCCTCTCGTGGGAGGGAGGGGGGAAGGAAGGAGATTCTTCACCTCATCTTTTATCTTTTGGACAAATCCCACTGTTTGGCCAAACGATCACGTCACAGCGCAGTGGGCTGTTGCATTTTGTGCAACAGCAAGACTTTTCTGTTTTGGGATGTCAGGTGACACTGTAATTCCTGGTAGTGGGGGTGGCTTAGGCAGTGGGGGGACAGGACGGAGTGGTTCTGGTGGCTGTGGAGACGCGATTCTGTCTCCTGAACCTTTTTCTCCAGCAGCTGTGGGAGTGCTGCACCTGTGGAGAACACGTATTAAGTGCCAGCAACGGTGGCTTGTCTTCCTCTCCTGGTGTATTGACGTGGGGGAAGGGTAACGAGGGGGGAGAGGGGTGGGGGGGGGGGGCAAACTAGAGTGTGAACAATGTAGGTCAGGAGTATGCTGCTTCCCTTACCCCATCCCTACCCCCAAGCCCTCCCAGTGGATGTGTGCTAGAGGCGACGGTCACCATCACCCCACCCCCACCCTCCGCCCCCCACCCCCAGCAACATCCACTGCAACCGTTCTACTTGCCTATGCAGACTTTGAATTCAACAGTGTGCAGAACAACAATGAAACAAAAAGGAAGAGACAATATTAGTAACGACAACAGAGAATTATTACACAACAGGGAGAGATGACAATGAGTACGACAACAACACAGAATGTGGTTAGGGTTTCTCAGCCTACCTGTTATTTTTTGATTGGTTTGTTTTTTTTTTGGGGGGGGGGGGGTTTCCCCTGCTCCACCCCCATGAAAACATTTTTAAATTTATTTTTTCTTTGGCAGGGAGGAAGAAGCGTAAACCACAAACACGCACAAACATGTTACACGAGCACACATGTGTACACACACAGTACACAGAGGTTTCTGTCTAATTTCACACCAACCTTTTTAACCGGCTTCACCTTCATGTACTTCTCTGAGCATTCAGCACATGGAAGTGATCATCGGAGTCCCTTTTTATGATAAAAACGTAAGAGCAAATCTTCAGTCATGTTCACTGATGAAGCCACTGAGAGAAAAAAAGAGGATAGTGTCAGTTGTTTGAGTTTTTTTGTTGTTTTTTTGTTGTTGTTTTTTAATAGTGAAACCCTAACCACAATTTATATTTTTCTTTGTTTTGCCACATGGAGCGTTGGCCATCTTCACAAACCATATTCTGGATCGACTGCTGATGGTCTGAACAAAACCGTGTCACAGTAATCTTCCTCTTCCTCCTCCAGACAGAAAAAGAGCAGCACTTGCAGAGAGAAGGGAAAACTCCCAACACCAACTGTCAACCCAGGTTTTGTTTCATTTTTCACAGGAAAACATCAACCCTCCCCACAGTGTGTGGGGACGTTTGTGGTGTGAACATAAAAAAACAAAACAAAAAACAAACTTGAATGGTTTTTGGAATCCATGAATGTATGGCTTGCTTGTACTTAAGATATGCGTGTGTGTGTGTGTGTGTACACAAGCAATGGTAGTGTGTGTGTGTTGGGGTGGGGGTGGGGTTTGCCAAGGGGGAAGTAATGGGGGAATCAGGGCAGTGGTTTGGTGACTCAGCCACACACACACAGGCAGCATTCTGGAGCTGCAGTGTATACAGTGTGTGTGACAGTGTGTGTGTGTGTGTTAGTGTGAGTGTCACTGTGTGTGTGTATGTGTGTGTCACTTTGTGTGTAATACTGTGTGTTTTAACTCTGTGTGTGTGTGTGTGTGTGTGTGTGACTCTGTATGTGTGTTGTGTAAAGAATTCCAGGGCTAGGAAAGCATATCCAGCAGGGAGAGTGGAGGGAGGGAGGGAGAGAGAGAGAGATCATGACTTTGTAGTTCTCCATCACCCCCCACCCATCACCTCCACCCACCCCCTCCAAACAAAAACCACACAAAAAAAACGGTTAGGCCAACGTAGCAAACTTTACACCTATAGCTTGCACTGGTGGCAGTTTGGTCAGCAACTTTGCTCTTTGTCAATACCAGCCACTTCAACATGCACTTGAGAGAGAAAAGGGGATTGGGGGTACGTATCCTAATTGTGCCAGACATGAGAAAAGAAGGAATTAATCTCTTGCAGAAACAGTGCAGGGGACTTGGGGGGGGGGGGGCAGTTTGTTTCTGGATGTGTCCAGCAAAGCAAGAAGTGGGAAGTTTTGCTGGGTTTTTTTTGTTGTTTTTTGTTTGTTTTTGGTTATTATTATAGCGTTCTGTATAATTTTTTTTTTCTTGTTTAAAGTATGGTGTGTGTGTGTAAACTTGTGTGAGTGGGATGCTTGGCTAATGTTTGTGGTGTTTGTGTCGTGTTTGCATGTGAACTGTGCTCGCTTGGCATGATGTACCTACTCCATGAGTATGCATATGATATATGGTGGATTTGGGTGTGTACATGTAACCCACACCCCAAGTCGGAGATTGTACAACAGTGTATAGATGGATACTATTTACTAATAATATTTATTGGCCAGTCATTTTGGGTTCTTTTCTTTCTTTATTGTCCTGTGGTGTTGTTTTGTTTTTTTTGGGGGGGGTGGGGGGGGGGTTCCTTCTTTTTTTCTTTTTTTTTTTTTTTTTTTTTTTTTTTTTTGCCAAATTGTATTCATACAATACATAACATTGTTTATGACCTTGGTGCCGTTGTTGTTGTTATTGCAGTTTTTGTTTGTTTTTTGTTTTATATTTTTTTACAATTTCAGTGCATTTCCTTAAGTTGATTTGAAATGTTGTTCGCATTGTTTGGAAGTTTGTGAGGTTTTTGTCTGGACAAATTTGACTCTTTACTAACTGACCTTTTTGAAGCATAAGGTAATTCGACTCTTTTTTTTCTTTTTTTTTCCCCCCTTTGTTTTTGTATTGGATCACAAGAGTGAGAATAGACATTGTCTGGAAGGAATGGTTGTTGGTGACCACACAGCAAGGAAGAAATAAATCAATCATAAATGAATCAGGTATGATTTACTGTTGAATCCTTTTCTGACATCAAGTTCTACATCAGGAGAAGAGCAGAACAATTTGGAACTGTGACTGAAAAGATGAGGACAGAACCGGAGGGCTGAAGAAGGACTTTTGTGTGAGGCGTTGCGTTAATGTGATGGTGTTTTTGGATGTGGTACTGATGTGTTGGGTGGCAGAGAAAGGGGAGGAGGGGGGGGGGGAAGTATTGAAAGTTGAGTGTGATGAGAGGTTTTTTTTTTTTTGCTTCACATCTTGTTAGTTAGCTTGTCTGAAATAATGGCGGTGAACGACAGCATGTTTGCTTACTGTATCCTTTCATGTTTGTTGTTTGTTTTGTGGTGTGTTTTTTTTATATATATTTTTTTAAGTTGTGAAATACTGAGCATTAAAGGTGCTGTGAGTATGATTCTTTGAGGTGGGTTTTTTTGGGTTT
Organism: Babylonia areolata; assembly: GCF_041734735.1. NCBI lineage: Eukaryota > Metazoa > Mollusca > Gastropoda > Neogastropoda > Buccinidae > Babylonia > Babylonia areolata. The sequence goes on along the minus strand of NC_134904.1, from coordinate 5,460,876 downwards.
TTTTTTTTTTTGTTCTTGTTGTTTTTGTTTTGTTTTGTTTTTTGGGGGGGGTTGTTGTTTTTTCTAATATCATTTTTGTAGCATGATTTATTTGACAAAACCCCCACCACAACACTACCATCCCTCCCCCTCAGCCCACAGTCTGAACAGATGTTCTCAAGTCTGTGGACTTTAAATTGTACTCTGACCATGGTGCTCAGAAAGTTCTGCATCAGATGGAAACACAAAATGGGTTTGGAGGGGGTGGGGGGGTGGAGGGGGGCACTTAGCTTGTTTGAGTTCAGTCAGTCAGGGAGAGCTAGGTTAACGACCAGCTTTGGCACTTGGAAGGGGGCGCTTAGCTTGTTTGAGTTCAGTCAGTCGGGGAGAGCTAGGTTAACGACCAGCTTTGGCACTTTGAAGGGGGCGCTTAGCTTGTTTGAGTTCAGTCAGTTCGGGGAGAGCTAGGTTAACGACCAGCTTTGGCACTTGGAAGGGGGCGCTTAGCTTGTTTGAGTTCAGTCAGTCGGGGGCAGCTAGGTTAACGACCAGCTTTGGCACTTGGTGTGATAGTTTAGTGTCAACGACGACAACCACTGACACTTGCTGCCTTTGTTGATTGAGAATGGAAAATGTGAGGGTTGTCTGGGAGAGGTAGTTGGGGAGAATGCTGTTTGGGAGAGAGAGAAGGTGGGAGAAGGGGAGAAACGGTTGGGGAGAATGTTGTTTGGGAGGGGAGAGTGGGAGTGAGCTGGTTGGGGTAAATGTTTGTGAGGGGGAGAGGTGGTTGGGGAGAATGTTGTTTTTGGAGGGAGAGTGTGGGAGAATGTGAGAGGTGGTTGTGAAGAATGTTGTTTGGGAGGGGGAGGGGCAGAGCTGATCAAGGAGATAGTCTTTTTTGGGAGGGGGTGGGGGGGGGGGTGAAAGTTGTTCCCTCAGTTCTCCAGTTTTCTTCAACAGACATGTCAGCTGTAAATCCTCATTCCCCGCAACAACTAAACCAGCGAATTATCTGTCCATAGGTGGGTACATTTGTCATGGCAGGAAACTTAGGTAAAAAAAAAGAAAGAAAGGAAAAAGATTTGTTGTTTTATTTTGTGTGCTGTCTGATAATTATTTTGACATTCTCTGGTTTTGTGTGTCATGTGGTTTTTGAGGATTTGTTGTCGTGTGTTTGTCCATGTCGTTCGCAGTCAGCAACATCGGGTGTCCGTCAGACCTTGACCTCAACTGGATCACCACAGAGTGTGAATCAGCACTTTGACAAGTTTGAAGGGCTGATGGGGGGAAGGGAGGTAACTTGGCAGTAATGTAGATTGCAGTGCAGTAGCCGTTGATAATGATTAGGAAAGAGAGAGAAAAAGACATGGACAGTATTATGTGCAGGAATGGGGGTTTTTTTTGTTGTTTTTCTTTTCTTTAGGGGGGAAAATGACAGCACCTTTTTTTTTCTTCGTTTTTTTGTTTGTTTTTTGTTTTTTTATACACTCCATGAGACAAACTTGGGTTATTTTGGAGAAAAGCTTTAAGGATAGTGAGGTGAATAGTAATGGAGGTAAAGTTTAAAGCATTGTGGATTGTGTTATTTTGAACAGCTTCCCCCCCACCTCCCTGCCTCACAGTGACTGATCAGGAAACTGGCAGTGGTTTCAGTTTCAGCAGCTCAAGGAGGCGTCACTGCGTTCGGACAAATCCATACACGCTACACCACATCTGCCAAGCAGATGCCTGACCAGCGGCGTAGCCCAACACGCTTAGTCAGGCCTTGTCAGGTGAATAAATAATAGATAAGCATACATAAGTAAGTAAATAAATACATAGATAAATAAATAAATAATTATTATTATATGAAAAAAGGTAGTAATAATAATAATAATAAATAAATAAATAAGACAACAATGATGATAAATAAGCAAATGTAAAAAAATAAAGACTCACATTCACACATACACCCACACATGCATAACAGATATGTACCAAACAGTGGCAGTGGATAGTTTGAAACTCGTTCTGTTCTCATGCCCATTCTTTGTATAAAAGAAAACAGTGGCAGTGGATAGTTTGAAACTCGTTCTGTTCTCATGCCCATTCTTTATGTAAAAGAAAACAGTGGCAGTGGATAGTTTGAAACTCGTTCTGTTCTCATGCCCATTCTTTATGTAAAAGAAAACAGTGGCAGTGGATAGTTTGAAACTCGTTCTGTTCTCATGCCCATTCTTTATATAAAAGAAAAAGAAATGATTTTGAGGGGGAAGAAATTCAAATGATTGCAAAACGAAAAAGAAACACCAGGGGAAAGAGTGATGGGGGATCAAGCGATTGATGACACGTATGAGTTGGGAGGGGACATGGTGAGGGAGGGAGTAGTATTGACTGATGTTGCTTCTGACTGTGGTTATGCAACGTTTCCACTCTGCCGTTTGCTTTGAGTGGTGGACACAGGATTTATTCCATGGTTTTGATCCGGATAAAGAAAGCTGTAAATGTATTGAAAGGCTGGGTGTTGTGTATGTGTGTGTGTCTGTGTGTTTTGGGGGGTTTTTTTTAGTGCTTTTTACAGATTGCATGCACAGAATGGGGTTATGTGTATAGAGAATTGCAGCAGAAATTGCTCGGCTGCCAGTTTGGTGGAGCTCTTGACTAAGAACTGAAGGCTGGTTGATACTGTGTTTTGTGAGCAAGAACAATTGTGATTGACATGTTTGTCTCTCGAGTGTCTTTATGGATGTCCAGAAGAAAGAAAGTGAAGGCTTGTACTTAAGGTTTGTATGCAAGTTCTTGTGGTGACTGTGTTATTTATTTACCATGTGTTTTGAGTTCTGTTTAGGTGTGTTTTTTGTTGTTGTTGTTATTTGCTTTTGTTTAATCCATTGGCTTTGATTGGGGCACAACAGAGTAGTCCAACATTCCATAGTTTTTGACAAATTAACTGGTGTCGTCCCAATTGACCACAGAGACTTTCTCAGGACTGGGAAAGGAAGAGTTAAATTAAACTTCAAAACTTACTATGGGGAGGAGGGTTTGATGTTTGTCATCAAGGGGGGGAAAAGAGAATGTAAAACAAGGATGTTAAGATCCCAGGCAGGGTAAAATCACTCACTCTTCACTCATTCCCTCGACCGCTGGGGTCGTTGGGGGGACATGAGGAAGATGTCATAGCTCGCCACGCCGTTCTGTTGGCAGCTGTTATGAGGAGATCTGGCATCGTCATTTTGGTCCATTCCTTGACGTTGTCGGACCAGCTCTTTCTCTGAGGGTAAAATAGGGGCTGCCAAAGTCCTGTTAAGTTTTTGTTGTTTTTGCCATAGGTAAGGTGCTTGTTTTTTTGTTTTGTTTTTTTATCCCTGGCATGGTAAAATATGGGCTGTCCAAGTCCTGTTAAGTTTTTGTTGTTGTTTTTGCCATAGGTAAGGTGCTTGTTTTTTTTGGTTAAAGGCATTGAGCGTTAACTTTCTTTAAAAATGAGGCGTTTATCACTTTAAGATAGCATTTTGGGAAAACGTGCACACACTGTCCCACTGGATGATGAAGGGATACCATGATGAGATGCCCCGAGGTTTGTATCATCTTTCCAGCTGCAAAAGGTTTGCAGAATATGCAAGTGAAACCAGTTGCCCTTGGTTTTGAAGGGACACGTGTTACGCTGTTTAGTATTATGTTCCCATCCACTGTAGAGTGGCTGTAAACTTAGTCAAATGAAAATGACCAGCCTGTTTTGATATGCATCACAAGAATGAGTAATGTTCGGGGGTTTTTTTATATGCCTGGAGATGATCTGTGGAGCACATGTATATCCGTGATTTTGTGGGTTGTCAACTGTGTCGGTGGTTGTTTTGAAAAGAACATTGCTTGAATATGACTTGTGAAATGAGTGCTGAAACGATTCTTATTTTCTGTTGATGTGGTTTCTGTGAACTGTAGTAATACTTCTAGGAATATAGCGTGCAATGAAGCATGAGGATATCACTCAAGTGCTGGTGTTTGGTTTATTTCAGGCTTCCTTTGAATGTTATTTGAATGCAGATAGATGAACAGTTGCTTGATTGTGACCACTTGCAGCAGATATTTGGGTCTTCATGGGTTGTTGTTTTTTTTGTTTTTTGTGGCATTTGCAAGCCAGTTTGTAGAGAAAGGTAACTTGATTCAAGTATGTAGTTAGTCTTTCGTGCAAGTCTTCTGTGCATGGAGTCTCTCTGGAGAATGGACATCCGTTTCCCATACACACCACAGTTACATTTCTACATGACGCTGATGTACTCAACTGAACACATTGCACTGTCCCTTTGGCCTCGGTCCTTTGGGCATGCTTGGGATTTTTATTGGAAAGTCTTATTCTGGAACTTGTGTGTTCTGAGTATTTTCTGTGTGTATCCTTGTGTGTTAAAAAAAAAATTTAAAAAAAAGACTGAAAGAGAGGAAAAAAGAGTATAAATGAGAAAAGCTGTGTTTTGGGGTAGTGTGGGGGGAGGGTGGTTGGGAATGGGTGGGGGAGGGGGGTTGTTTTGATCAGGGAAAGCAGCAGTGGTGCTGTTTGTATTCCACAAGCACACACACACTTGGGCCCATGTTCACAGCAGGGAAGGGGCGTATGTACATGTATCATGTACCAATACAGGTCTACTGCCTACTCCTTTTCTCCTCCCAGTACTTTTTTTAGGCTGTCATCACCATCATTATCCTTTTGCCACCACTATGGATGGCCAGTCTGCCAGGAACACACCATAATATGTGTTAGGGTGTCGGCTGCAAACGACTCAACATGACACACCTATTTTTTGCATAATGTCGAAGATGTGATGATGGCTAAAAGGGTAAAGGAGCAAGGCTCGTCACCACCCCTAGCGACAATGACGACGACGACGACGAGTCAAGGAGGCGTTTCTCTCCACTGCAATGTGTACAGATATGACATGGATTCCCTGATCACCACACGTCTCTTGATGGGGTGTGTGTGTGTGTCTGTGTGTCTGCGTGCGACTGACGCGCAAGTGAGTGTGCTGTGTAGCAGCACAGGAGATGTGTACAAACTCTGCCCAGGCACCTATAGCTCTAGTATTTAACAATGCAGATTGATATGTATTTTCAACATAATGCCAGCTATTGAAAATAAAAAGGGAGAAATTAGTGAAAACAATGGGGAAAAGTGTGTGGGGTTTTTTTTGTATGTGTGGGTTTTTTGTGCGTGCGCTTTTTTGTTTTGTTTTACCTTGAAAGAGTGTGTTTACTGTTATGTGTGCTTAATCACCAGCAGTGCTAACCCTATGAAAGAAACGAGTGTTGATTATGATGCAAAAAAAAGGTGTGACTTTCATTATACAGTAAACTACAATGTGTCCTTCCACATTGCTAAGTGTAACTCACCAGAACACACACACACACACACTGTTTGAACACCCGGTTAGTGAGGTTTCAGCTCTTACCAACTGTGTTTTATTTGCGAAAAGTGGCCAAGAGTTTGGCACGCTGTGAGCCTGGCAAAAGTTTTTTTGGAGGCGTGCACATGACACAGCCATACTCCGAGATCTTGTACACAAATCTTACACCATGATCAGGAAAGTGTCACTGAAGCTACAGACAAGTCACAAGCATACATGATGACTTAGAAACGTGTGGCTGAAGCTACGACTGACAAATCTTACACCATCATTACAAAGATATCATTGACACAATCATACACTGTGATTAGAAAAGAATTATTTAAGCTACTGACACTCACAATCATGCACCATTATTTGAAAAGAACCATTGAAGCTACTGACACTCGCAATCATACACAATGAAAAGAAACTATCGCTGAAGCTACTGCCACATTCAGTTTTACAAAAGAGAATAAAGACCAAGCACTTGTTCCACCCACATGTTCACAAGTAAGTATGACTGCCTACATGAACAAATCACACATAAATGGAAGAGTAAAGATTTGAAAAGTGCATACACAGTTACACTATCACTCCCACTTCAACATATACACAAAACAAGAATAATAATTAGCACATCCACGTACTCATTACCGACTGATAGTTAAGACATGCTCAAACTTGCTCAGAGAACAAACATCCTCTTCCGATTTGCTCAAACTTGCTCAGAGAACAAACATCCTCTTTCGATTTACATTCTGAAGTTCAAAATAAAAAAAACAGTGTAGCCATCACTACAGATAAGAGAAAAACCACAGGTATGCTTCATTTACCTCACTAACATGGCTCCACAAAAAACCAAAACACTACAAACGCCATTCATGTGCCACATTGTGGCTGCACTTCATAACTGTCTACATTCACAACTGTTTCAATCATAAATATTAAAACTACATTCATGGTGAGAAAGAATGAAGACTAAAACATAATGCACTCAGCTGTGTGAAAATAACCTGCAAACGCATGTACAAATGGAAGAGTAGAGAAGTAAAAATAATTATAGTAATAAACAATACAATACATTCTGCATTCTTCTGCCGCCCCCCTCCACTCACACACACACATAAAATAATCATAACTGATAAAGATATAACCCGTATAAAGTGAAATCATTTAAATATGATTATGGAAGAATATGGAAGGGGGGGGGGGGGGAACCCACACAACTATATATGAAAAAATATGACTAAACACCGAAATAGAATAGATTCATTTACATTCTCTCCCACATGTACATAAAATCATTCACACACCACCCCCTCCCCCATCAACATAAACTCATTACAATCCATCTTCATTCACTCACATCAGTCCTATGGAAATGAAACCGACACTGACTGCTCTACGGGAAAGAGAACATCAACACCCTCCAGTCACGTGTACCTGAGAGAAAATGGCCGACCACTGACCTTCCAGTGAACCATTCAGGCCAAGGCCACAAAGCCACCATGTTAGTTCTCCACGATCAAGGTGACATTCCTGGATTATTATTATCATTATCGAAATATTATGGATTTGCATGTTCCTGATTTTGTGGCGGCGTTCCATTCTGTTTTGGCCTTTCTTCAATCTGGAAAGGGAGTACCAATAATCAAAAGCAGTCACGCACACAAACACAACCAAATCAAACCCATACACGTGAAGACATGCACACACACACACACACGAACGCATTCTTTCTGGGTTTTTTCAAACAAGCCTCGGCATCTTAATCCAACAGACCCTGAACACCCTCCACCCTGTCCTAAAAATACCAAACGGAAAACCCCACTACACAAAAATGACCAGGGATGTGCGTTTCACAACCAATTTTAAACAGCACCAGTTTTGCCGAAGTGTGCTGAGAATTTTCCAGAGTCTATGGCACTAAGCTTATACACAGGAAAACTCTCCTAACACCTGGTCTGAGGAAGAAAATTTCAACACCTAACTGCAGATTAGTTTCTTGTTCAAACCTAACTGCAAACTGAAGAAAATGCATTGGCTGATAAGAAATTTTAAAAAAGAAAGGGGGTGGGGCGGGCAAGCTACTAGATGAAACACACACACATATATATACATATTTATTTGATGAAACACACACATATATATACATATCTCTTTTTATTTTTTACGATATATATATATATATATATATATATATATATATATATACATACAAAGAGAGAGAGACAGAAACAGAACTAATGAATTTCCCACAATAAAAATGACCTGTACATTACATGCTGTAATGCCATGCACAAAATGGGTTCTTTTTCACCATGACGCTGATTAAAGTATGAAGTCAGCAATTTTTGGCCCCTTTCATCCCTCCTTCCCCCGGTTTTCACTTCAAAGCAAATACTACTCACGGCATGGCAGTCTGTGTGGTTTCAAATCTCCAACCTTTGGCTGCAAGCGAAAGAACTACAATGGCTGAAGACGAAGCACACACACACACACACACACACACAAACACAAACATACATACACACATGCAAATACACACACACACACACACAAACATACATACACACATGCAAATACACACACACACACAACATACACACACACAAACCACAACCACTAGCAAAACTCTTCTACTGTCTAAGAAAATGTCTCCCACACTGAACTAACAAACAAAAACAACAACAAAAACAAAAAAACAAACATAACCGCCATAAACATTTTTTTTTTTTAAACTCTATTCATTATTTACATCAGACCCTACGACGACCAACCACACGACTTGCGTTCTTAGCGAAGCGGTGAGGACAGGAACCCAAACCAAGTTATGTGGAGTGATGGCCTAGAGGTAACGCGTCCGCCTAGGAAGCGAGAGAATCTGAGCGCGCTGGTTCGAATCACGGCTCGGCCGCCGATATTTTCTCCCCCTCCACTAGACCTTGAGTGGTGGTCTGGACGCTAGTCATTCGGATGAGACGATAAACCGAGGTCCCGTGTGCAGCACGCACTTAGCGCACGTAAAAGAACCCACGGCAACAAAAGGGTTGTTCCTGGCAAAATTCTGTAGAAAAATCCACGTCAATAGGAAAAACAAATAAAACTGCACGCAGGAAAAATACAAAAAAAAATGGGTGGCGCTGTAGTGTAGCGACGCGCTCTCCCTGGGGAGAGCAGCCCGAATTTCACACAGAGAAATCTGTTGTGATAAAAAGAAATACAAAACAAAACAAAACAAATATCTGAGGCCAGCATGGCCTGTGTGAAAGACAGATGGTTACACGTCAAGCACAACACCACACGCCTCCTAGTAGCAACTTCTCTGCCATCCGTCATTCTCTCTAAAACAATGGGAAAACAGCATTTGTCTTCTACAACACCGTCATCAAGAAGAATGAGCGAGTGAGAGTGAGACATACATACATACATGTGTCCACACACACACACACATACACACAAGACACACGCACACACACACACACACACACACAGATGGAGAGATATGAATACATTTCTGTACAAATGAAGGCATATGTTTGACATGATGGGAAAGGAAGAGTGGGTATGTAAGCATGTATGTATGCACACACACACACACACACACACACACACACACACACACAAACACACACACACACCAGATGAAGAAAAGGGTAAACAACCACAGCAGCAACAAACACTGAAACTCAGCTCTATAAAAACTGCATGATGTAAAAAAAGAAGAAAAAAAATTTAATTCACACACATTTCAATTATTCTGACAGAAAGACTTCACTGTAAGTGAAAAGCTACATGCTCAATCTTCTTTCCTCAACCTCCAAAGCCCTCACACACACACACACACACACACACACACACACACACACACACACACCAACATCCTTGTCAAAAAGCTAAAACACCGAGTATTGCATTTTATATGCCACTATTATGCCAACAACATTATTATTCATCATTTTTGTTTCAAAACATAACATCTTCAACATTTCATACACTCTACAGTACACATTTAATTCCAGCAAACTTGTCACTAACCTTTCAGAAACAGACACTGCATGGTGAAACACAAAACCAAACAAATCATCCAGCTATTGGTCAAAACATGAGATGGTGGAAAAAAAAGAAAAAGAAGAAAAAAGACAAAAAAAAAAGAACATTCAATTACTGACTTTGACATTTTGCATCGTGGCAGCATCAATCATAAATATTGCACAAGCTGACGTGATGTGACCTCCATGGTGCTGTGTGTGGAGGCCAGGATACTGGTACAAGTGTTAACAAACGTTAAACGAAACGTGAACAGAAAATCAACCTGTTCCATTAGCTAACAATTACCAACATCGTGTGTGTGTGTGTGGCTGCAAAAAGTGTATAAAAAAAAAAAAAAAACACAGGACGGATGCTTCGTTGACTAGAAACCACTACAGCTTAGATCCATGTCTATAGCAGAGCACAAAGGACCTCCTCTCTCACCCCCCCCCCCCCCCCACCCCCACCCCCACCCCCAACAATCCCCAATAACCAGACCCACTCCTCTTTTTCTGCTTACGGTGAACAGCCGATACAAATTCATACAATAAATAACATCATGGCTACAGCTAGTCACGCCGCAGTGCACACTGTTATGATACATGATGAAGCAGATTTTGACTGATTGATTGATTGATGTGGATACTTATACAGCGCCTATCCTCGGTCAGAGACCAAGCTCTAAGCGCTTTACATACACGGGGACATTTGCACCACAGGCTGCCTACCTGGGTAGAGCCGACTGACGGCTGCCACTGGGCGCTCATCATTCGTTTCCTGTGTCATTCAATCAGATTTCAGACGCACATGCATACACACTCAGACAGACATTTAACAATTTACATGTATGACCGGTTTTTTTATTTATTTACCCCGCCATGTAGGCAGCCATACTCCGTTTTCGGGGGTGTGCATGCTGGGTATGTTCTTGTTTCCATAACCCACCGAACGCTGACATTGATTACAGGATCTTTAACGTGCGTATTTGATCTTCTGCGTGCGCAAACACACGAAGGGGGTTCAGGCACTAGCAGGTCTGCACATATGTTGACCTGGGAGATCAGAAAAATCTCTACCCTTTACCCACCAGGTGCACCGAGATTCAAACCCAGGACCCTCAGATTGAAAGTCCAGCGCTTTAACCATTCAGCTATTGCACGGGAAACGTTTAGAGCAGCAACAAATCTCCAACAAGAAAATCAGCAACTTCAGTTTCAAGGAGGGTGTCGAAGCATGCAGACTGATCCAAGTAAGCTACACCACGTCTGCTGTTATTCTGTTTGATTATTTCTTTGTACAACAATTTCATTGTTTATATTACTCCTTCGCTTACAATTCAGTTTCAGTTCCAGTCGCTCAAAGAGGCGTCACTGCGTTCGGACAAATCCATATACGCTACACCACATCTGCCAAGCAGATGCCTGACCAGCAGCGTAACCCAACGCGCTTAGTCAGGCCTTGAGAAAAAAAAAAAAGGATAAATACATAAAAAAGAACTACTACTACTAATAATAATAATATGTATAAGGTGCAAAAACTTGATGAAGTCAACTATAAGTGTAAAAAAAAAAAAGAAAAAAAAAGTAATAATAATAATAATAACAAAATAAATAAATAAATAAACAAACAAAACAACACCGGTTTTGGGCGGGGATATGCAAAAAATCAGGGTTTTGTTCAAAATTCCAAGACTTTTCCAGACCCTTAAGGGCAAAAACATTCTCCCCCCCTCCGAGACTTTTCCATCCCTGGAAACTGGTTCTCTCAGATACGATGTAGCGTAAATGGATTCGTCCTGACGCGGTGACGCCTTCTTGAGAAACTGAAACTGAAACTGAAATCCTGCCCGATCCCTGAAGCACTATACAGCTTCATAAAATTCTCCTGCTTAATGATAATTTCTTCACTTCACAACATTCTTTGTGTGAACAAGAAACACACACACACACACTCAAAACCCATGATAATCCAATAAAAGAAAGATACAAATTATTTGTCTATAGACCTATTTCAAGGATGAATGACAATCATGTTTTTTTATATGACCTATACTTCTACTTCTCTCTCTCTCTCTCTCTCTCTCTCGAAGTGCTTTCAACTATATATGTTTGTATGCCTGTCTAATGTTCACACCATTCTGTGTGAGTGTAACTACATCTGAAGAACAGACACACCTCACCTTTACTGAATGTTGCAATGGGTTAACACAATTAACCCTCTCGGAAAAAGAAAAGGTCCGATAAAAACTTTAACAACAATCTTTGAAGAGAAAAAAAAATCACTATTAAAAAAAATATATAAATAAATTCACATGACTCTGAAGAAGCAGCAGAGAAATCAACCCTGATATTATTCATTCCATGTCCATCTTTCTTAACTCACTCAGTACGGCCAGTCCTCTCTTCTCCTCTACACAGACCCCTCGGATGTCCAGTGGGTGTCTGAATGACCCAACCTTTAGCTTCCGTCGTCAGAATTGTGGTATTCTTTGTCAACATTCACCTCTTCAGTATAAGAGCCTTCCGCCTGCAATATTTTGATGGTGGTAATTGGGGTGAAACGCTGTTAACGTCGTCTCTTTTGCTGTTCGTATGGAGAGAGTTAAAGAGACTCTAGCTTTCCGGTGGGACCCTCTAGCTGTTTCAACAACGAAAACCAACCCACAATAAAGTTCATTCAAACAAAAAATCATAAAGTTCAGAGAAATTCCCATAAAAGACTGTCTCCTTATGAGGCTTCAATTTCTGAAATAAAAATCTGTGTGATACGGTTCAGGGTAAAAGCTTGTTTTGAGTTAAGATTTTGCAGCACTTAAGGAATAATGGCACCGAGTTCCGTTTGGACTCTCCACATAAAACTGACGGTTGATTTAAAGTAAAGTATTCTGGTGGTTTAAAAAAAAAATCTCTTGATTGCTGGCAAACTAAAAATAATCATCATCATTTCTCTTCATGTCCTTTGTTTTTCTTCACAAGGCATATAAACGTCGGTGATAGGCCTTTGAGATTGCACCAGTGGTCGGCGGGCTCTTAAGCCCATTAACGTAGGTGATCGCCTTGAGAAGGCCTCAAGTGGTCGGCGAGGTTAGCACCATTAACGTGGGGTGATAGCCTTGAGTCTAAGCACCATTAACGTGGTGATAGCCTTGAGATGGCCTCAGTGGTCGGCGAGGCTCTAAGCACCATTAACGTGGTGATAGCCTTGAGATGGCCTCAGTGGTCGGCGAGGCTCTAAGCACCATTAACGTGGTGATAGCCTTGAGATGGCCTTAGTGGTCGGCCAGGCTCTAAGCACCATAATTTCATTTCTTCACATGGCAAACAAGTCGGGGTAGGGTGTGCTTTGTCAAACCAGAAAAAAAAAAAAAAAAAAAGCGCCAAGATGTCAGACCCTCAAATGGACAGCTTTCTAAACACGGTCTCCGGCTCTCTCTCTCTCTCTCTCTCTCATGCTAAAAAGAATAAATAGATGAATAAAACATTAATCTACCAAGAAGATACCAAACTAGAAATATGAAATCAAAACGTTTTTGTTTTTGTTTTTGTTGTTTGTTTTTTTTAAAGTTCAGAATGTTTTAAAAGAAGTAGATTAAAAACATTAAAAAAAAAAAAAAAAAAAAACCTCTCGCCACAAAGAATGACTGCTGTTCTCAAGAGGGTTGTGTCTGAGCTCCATTTGGAGAAACCTGATTAAAACAAATATTTCTATCCCCCCCGCTCCCCCCCCCCTTTGACATACAAGAGGTGCACAAATGGGGCAACTGTAAAACAAAACAGAAAAAAAAAAAAAAAAAAGAAAAAAAAGAATGAGTTCTCAAGTTGCATCGATGCCCTTCACAGGTTAAATTGATGTTTTATATATATGCCCCGAGTTTCAAAACTGAGTTGTAATGTTTTATTTTACTATGAGAGAGTTGGGGTTTTTTTACCTGTGGGTTAATTTGATGTTGATAGGCCTTATCTGCTTGACCCCTGTTGCATGTTGTACAGCTTGGTATTGTAATATATTGACTCCGTCGTCACGTTCATTTCTGGTTCACAAATGTACATGCAAAATGTGTGTGCGTGTGTGCATGTGTGTGTGTGTGTGTGTGTGTGTGCATGGGTGTGTGCGTGCGTGTGTGTGTGTGGCTGGTTGCTTTTTCTTTTCGTTTGTTTATGTTGTTTTCTTGTTGTTGTTGTTGTAAATTCCACAAGTTCCCTGCCTGCCTAGGAGGTGTGAGCATTAATCTGCATTATGATTATCATCATCATCATCATTATCATTATTATCATTATCATCATTATCATTATTATCATCATCATTATCATTATTATCATCATCATTATCATCATCATCATTATTATCATTGTCATTATTATCATCATCATTATCATTGTTATCATTATGATCATCATTATCATTATCATCATCATTATTATCATCATCATTATCATTGTTATCATTATGATCATCATTATCATCATCATCATTATCATCATCATTATTATCAGTATCATTATCATCATTATTGTTATTATTATCATTATCATCATTATCATTTTTAAAATGCTTGACAAAAATATTGTGGACGACAAACCCAAAGAGATATATGTAAATGATGTTTCACCGACTAAACCATGAAATCATGAAACTAGTACAGCTTTTTTTTCTTAATCATTAAACAGACAAATATTTGTTGTCGGTGGCGGTGTTGATGTTGCTGCTGTGTGGGTTTTTTTTTCATAGCAGTTCAACAGTCCGACCCACAAAACATCTTTCAGACACTGTCAGCACGCAGATGAACGATCACAGACTCCATCTATGTCCAAGAGTCACTACGATCCTTTGATCAGGATTGTTTATCAGAATACACCCATGTCCAAGAGTCACTACGATCCTTTGATCAGGACTGTTTATCAGAATACACCCAATCAGGAATATTTCCACAAAAGGTCTTCATCTCTTGTTAACATGACCAATCATGACAGGTGGTCTACGTAATGAAGAAATATGGAATTACACCAATGAAACTTTGCTCTGAGAATGGATGCAAGAAAAATGTTACTACTACTAATAATGATAACGTTGACCAGCATTGCAAATATTCATCCTCCTCATTGCCCTACAATAACAATGATGATAATGACAATAGCAATAACAATGATAATGACGATTACACTAATGACGATGATGATGATGATGATAATAATAATAATAATAATAATGACAATAATAACAGTGTTTGGCTGGTTTCTTTTAACTAACAGTTGTTTTCTTTGTTGTTGTTTTTTCTGTTGGGTGTTGGGGGGAGAAAAAAGGGACGGTGTGGGGGGGGGAGGGGGGGAAGGAGGTGTGGGGGGAGGGGGGGGGGGGGTGATGGGGGGGGGGGTGAATTTCAATCATTATCAGTTGGTCATTTCACAGCTTGGTCAGTTGGTTACACATCTTGTCATCTCCTTCCTCCCCCCCCCCCCCCCCCCCCCCCCCCCCCCCCCCAAACAAAACCACATCCCCCCCCCCCCCCACCATTTCTTTTTCCTTGTTCTGATTTTTTGTTTGTTTTGGGTTTGTTTTTTTGTTGTTGTTTTTTTTTACTTTGCTGAACCCCCTGTTCCTACCAAGTCTTCACATTTCATCATTTACTGTCACAGTGAATCAACCTGGTAAGTACATGCATTCTCCAGACATTGCTCGATTCTAATTGCCTTTTTTCTTTCTTAAATAGCAACAACAACAAAAAAAAAACCAAAACCAAAACCCCAAAAAAAAACAATCCACAAACAACCAACCCCGCCACCCACAACAAGAAAAAAAAGAAGAAGAAATTTACATCTTGCACACCACACTGGAATCATTCTTTGAAAAAAAAACAAAAAAAACAAAACAATCTAATGCACAAAGCTGACAAACAATGAGGCTGACAACAGCGCTGAAGTGTTCCAGACGCACTGGCTCTGTGGGTGCGTACTCTGTAGTGTGGTGGCACGATTCCTCCCGGAAGGACTGCCAAAAATATATTAAAAAAAAAAAAAAAGATAAAGAAAAAGCACTGGGGGGAAAAAAAAAAGTGCTTCTTCTTCCTCGTCCGTGGGCTGCAACTTCCACTCTTTTACGTGTATGACCGTTTTTACCCCGCCATGTAGGCAGCCATACTCTGTTTTCGGGGATAAAAAAAAAAAAAAAGAAGAAAAAAAAAAGTGCTAATCTGTTGCTTTTTCTATGCGCACTTTTTCTCTCTCTCTCTCTCTTCTCTTCCTTGTTCAACTTCTCTCAGTTGTGTTCTTTTTTTTTCTTCTTTTACTCAATATTCTTCCTCCCCCCCCCCCCCCCCCCCCCCCCCAAAAAAAAAAGCACAAACCTGTTTGGTTTTTTGTTTGTTTGTTTGTTTCAGATTATTTTCAGTGCTTTCCTCTTCCACTGAAAGTTCCGAAATTACAAGTACGGTCATTGTGTTCGTTCTGCTGCGTTCAGCGTAAGTTTTCTGTCTTTGAGGCGAAAATATCTCAAAAGGTAAAAAAATTTTAGATTTTCCTCGCTCTCTCTCTCTCTCGCTCTCCAAAGTTCCCACTCCACTTTGTACTTTGTTGTCCTGTGTTAAGTGAACTCAGAAATCAGGTGATACCTTCAAAATTTCATAGGCAACCCTCCTTGTTCAGACTGTATTTGCTTATGTCATCCACTAAGGAACACGTTAATAAACAGCTAGCAATTCACTTGTATAAAGCCTTAAAGATTAGAAATACAATATGCAGTTGAGTGTGTGCTAGTTTTCCGCTTTTTTTGTTATTATGTCTGAATAAGACTAAATGCAGATAATGACTGTTTTTCTCATTTTCAGGTTACAACTGTGTTATGTTACATATCTGAATATATTACCTCTGTAATGTTTGTTTACACCACCCCTTCATGAGGGGCCATGGCCTATATTGAATAAAACATCCGTATCCGTATCCGTATCCAAAGTTCCCAACAAGCCTTTACACATGTGTTCTTGTCTCTTTTGCGACAAGAAAACACACACACACACACACACAAAAAAAACAACCCAATAATAAAGGCGTTAACTTATAAGCATGAAAAGGAAAAAAAAACAAAAAAAAAACCCTTCTCTTCTCTCCCCATCCCTCCTCCTCCAGTTCTTTGGAATTAGACAACGAAAAAAAAAAAAATTTTTTTTTAAAAAGGAAAGTTAAAGGTTAAAGTTCCCACAACGTTCCCTGGTCATCGGGGGGGCAGCAGCAGATTCGGCGCACAGGAAGGAAGAAAGGCAGGCAGGCAGGTAGGCAGGCAGGGCCAAATCCTCTCCTTCCGCTGTTCGAACCTTCCCCCCCCTGCCAAAACTTCCAAGTCAGGTATCCCTCCTTCAACACCCATTCAGTGGGAGAGGAAGAACATGCCGACTCAAATGCCTTTTCACCAGGAACATTAACACAACACAACACAACAGCACACCCGAAACGCTGGGCCTCGAACCCCTGATCACTGGTGAACCGTGCAAGATCTCAAGTCCAACGCCAGACCCTGCTCTACCTGCAGCGCCTTCCCAAAATATGATGCCAATATAAAACGAAACAAAAAAAAAAACAAAAAAATTTGCGTTTTGGTCAACGGAAAGGGCTGGGGGGTCCAATGAAGGTTGTTTGTTTGGTGGCTGTTGTCGTGGAGATGGCAATGTGTGCCTTGTTGCCCCCCCCCCCCCCCCCCAACACACCCCTCCCCACAACAACACCTTCCCTGTCTCTTCAATGCTCCCCCCTAGCCCCCATCACAGTTCTTCCACACACACACACACACACACATAC
>NC_134904.1:5418724-5433724 GCF_041734735.1 Babylonia areolata | reverse complement strand
TGTAAAAACGCTGTATATATATATACATATATATATATATATATATATACTTTTTTTTTTCTTTTTTTTTCCCCCTATTGTTTTCTGTAATGGGTGACATTGTGTAACTCAATCAGTGAATGTCTTCACAAACGAAATATATCAGCTGGCCTTTGTGAGGAAAAAAAACACCAAGACTGTATTGAATGAACTCCAAGCACCCAAAGCCTAAGTGCATTAGGTTATGCTGCCGGCTGGTCAGCCAAATACCAAGCAGATGATGGGGGGTGTTGTATAGTGTACATACATTCATCCAGACACCATGACGCCTCCGCGAGAAACTCAAACTCACACAAAACACCTCCATCAATCGACATCATCTCCACTACACTTCTGTGCACAAATAATACCAACAATCATTAGTATTTATAGAGCACTGAATCTTGTACCTTTTTTTATATCATAATTATTATTTATTTATTTATGTAAGCTTATCTATTATTTATTCACCTTTTTTTTTTTTTCTTTTTTTTTCTCAATGCCTAAGCGCGTTGGGTTACGCTGCTGGCAGGCATCTGCTTGGCAGATGTGGTGTAGCGTATATGGATTTGTCCGAACGCAGTGACGCCTCCTTGAGCTACTGAAACTGAAACTGAAACTGAATCTTGTGCAGAGACAAATCAAAGCGCTTTCACACCAGTCATTCACACGCATGCATAAACTCTTAAAACTGGACAGAGAAGAGGTGGGCGAAGAAGGCCAGACTCCAAAGAGCTGAGCGCGGAGACCTGACGAAGAAGCGAAAGAGGAAGTTCATTCCAAAAGCAAGGTCCAAAGACAAGAGAAAAAGAACAGCAAGCCGACAGTGACCAAAAAAAACACAAAAAAACAAAAAAAAAACTCACTGGGTTGAAGATCAGCATCTGGGTCAGGAGGTGGACAGCCTCGGGCGAGGCCAGGTAGGAGAGATGGAGGAGGGAGGGGAGGTTGGAGGGGACGGGGGGCTGTCGCAGGACGTGGCGCAACGCCCCCTCGCTGGCCCCCTCCATGTCGCTGGTGTCCGGCGTGCCCAGCAGCTGGATGATCATGTCCAGCTGTTTGTGTGTGGAGGGGGTGTGGGTGTGGGGGGGTGCAGGGTGGGGGGAGTGGGAGAGAGAAAAAAACACGTAAAGTGTCAGCAGGGGCACAACAGCCGAATGGTTAAAGTGTTGGACTTTCAATCTGAGGGTCCCGGGTTCGAATCTCAGTGACAGTGCCTGGTGGGTGAAGGGTACAGATTTTTCCGATCTCCCAGGTCAACATATGTGCAGACCTGCTAGTGCCTGAACCCCCTTTGAGTGTATATGGAAACAAGAACATACCCAGTATGAACAACCCCGACAACGGAGTATGGCTGCCTACATGGCGGGGTAAATAAACAAAAAACGGTCATACACGTAAAATGTTACATGTCTGTCTGAGTGTGTATGTGCGCGTGCCTGAAACCTGAAAGAATGACACAGGAAACGAATGATGAGCGCCCAGTGGCAGCCGTCAGTCGGCTTGGCTCTACCCAGGTAGGCAGCCTATTGTGCAAATGACCCCCGTGTTTGTAAAGCGCTTAGAGCTTGGTCTCCGACCGAGGACAGGCGCTATATAAGTATTCACAGCAATCAATCAATCAATCAGCACACACACATGTGTGTTGCCACATTTCATCAAGATCAGACAGTGTCAGTGCTTTACAGGGCAGAAACAAACATCAAATAAAAGTGGAAGAAAAAAACAACAACAAAAGATATAAAGAACGAGATCTGGAACTTCATCTAACGTTTTCAGAGTCTGGGTTTGTTCCAATGTATCTTTTATTTTTACCTGTGTGCTAGCCGAATTGGTAGCGTAAGCAGCACTGGCTTGAAGTTATGTACCTTGTGTGTGGAGAGAGTTACCACTCTTTTACTATTTTGTTAATCATTTGATGTCCTGGACTCATTGTTTATTAATTTTAACGTTTTCAGTGATCTAAAAATAAAAATTTAAAATTTTTTTTTTTTTTAAAGTTGCTTCCTTGTTGTTTGGGGTTTGCTTGAGTTGGGTTTATTGGGTTGGTTTTTTTGTTGTTTGTTTTTTGTTTGTTTTTTTTTTTTTTTTTTTTTTTGAGGGGCAGGGTGGAGGTGAATTGGGGGAAGGTAAGGGAGGTAGAGGTTGGTTGTTTTTTTTTTCCCCTTTGTCTGTCTGGCTTCATCACACAATCTGCAGTCTATGTCAGAGTCTATGTCATTGTTTGTGATCTGGCAGGCTTACAGGTAGTCAAAAACAAGATACAAAATCACACACACACAAACACAGAGCAACAACAACAACAAGAAAAAAACAACAACAACACTTTCTACCTCATTCCATCTCTCACCCCTCCCTCCTTCCTTTCAACACCCACCCCCACACCCCTCCACACCCACCTCCACCACTTGCCCCTCCTCCCACTCCCACATCCTCCATTCCCCAGCTCCCTTCCTCCTAATCTCCTCCCACTCCACAAACACACTAACCCCCCACCCACCCACCCCCAATGTGCGCATGCTTGTCACAATGTTGAACACAACTAACTGTGATGCTGAGATTTTCTGGAAGAGAACCAGCCTTGCATCCCAACAGTTCACATCCTCCTCCCCAATCCTCCACACTCCACCCCCCCAAAAAATCCCACCTCCACCCCCCTCAATTTCCTTAACCCCCCTCTACCCCCCCTCCTGCCCAAAACCCCACCCTCTGTGTCTTGTCGTGTCACCTGCTGGACGGGCCCCAGAGCCTTGAAAAGGATCTCGCGCCCGAGCAGCCCACACCCAACTCCAAGCCCTGTCTCCCATTCTGAAAGACCTCCACCCCCCCACCCCCAATCCCCTAAATTTCCTTGCCCCCTCCCCTCCTCCAACCCTCCCCCCCTCCCACTCTGTGTCCTGTGTCACCTGCAAAATGAGTCCCAGGCCTGGGAAGGAGGGTCTTGCGTCAAAGCAGCTGACATCCTAACTCCCTAACCCCACCTCCCATCCGTGATCCCTGCAAAAAAAAAAAAAAAACACCACCTCCCCTAAATTTTCTTGACCCTGCCTCCCCCCCCAAAAAAACCCCACTCTCTGTCTTGCTGTGTCACCTGTTGAATGGGTCCTGGGACCTGGAATGAGTCTTGCATCCGAGCAAATCACATCCTACTATCCCCACCCCTCAATCTCCTTGACGCCTCCACCCCCGCGCCCCTCACCACCCGTCCCTCCCTCCAACCCCCCCCCCCCCCCCTCCCTACACTGTTTCTCGTCTCGTGTCACCTGCTGAATGGGCCCCGGAGCCTCGAAGAGGACCTTGCGGCCGAGCAGCTCGGCGAAGATGCAGCCGACGGACCAGACGTCGATGGCGAAGTCGTAGTGATGGACCCCCATCAGGATCTCCGGCGCCCGGTAGTACTGCGTCACCACCACCTGCGTCATGGCCGCCTCCTCGTCTGGCTCGTGGAACCGCGCCAGGCCAAAGTCGCCAATCTGCAGGGAACAGGGAAAATATGCGCACACGCTTAATAATGATAATGATATTAGTAGTATTCATCATATAGCGCTGAATCTTGAGACAAATCAAAGCGCTTTCACACCAGTCATTCACACGCATGCATAACTCCAGATGTGGTGTAGCGTATGTGGATTTGTCCAAACGCAGTGACACCTCCTTGTGCTACTGATACTGATACTGATACTGATCTGTTTATCTCCCTCCCTACGTACCTCCCTCCTCTCCCCAACCCTCCTTCAACAACTGCCCCCTGAAACGACAGCACACATTCACTCTTTGAGTTGTCAAACAGGGAAAATAATGCACACACGCTTAATAATGATAATGATATTGGTAGTATTCATCATATAGCGTTGAATCTTGAGACAAATCAAAGCGCTTGAATTCACACGCATGCATAACTCCAGATGTGGTGTAGCGTATGTGGATTTGTCCAAACGCAGTGACACCTCCTTGAGCTACTGATACTGATACTGATCTGTTTATCTCCCTCCCTACGTACCTCCCTCCTCTCCCCAACACTTCTCCAACAATTGCCCCCCCCCCCCACCCCCCTCCCCCGAAACGACAGCACACATTCACTCTTGTCAAGTCAACAGCGGACAAACAGCTGACCTTCAAACAGCAGTTGCTGTTGACGAGAAGGTTGCCCGGCTTGATGTCTCGGTGAAGGACCCCGGCTGAGTGAAGGTACTTCAGGCCTGAAAAAAAAAAGGTATATGCAAGTTAACTCATTCAGCCCCAGGGCCCCCAGCAATGCTCTGGGTGTCAGACTTTAGTTTCTTCTTCTTCTTCTTCTTCTGCGTTCGTGGGCTGCAACTCCCACGTTCACTCGCATGTACACGAGTGGGTTTTTATGTGTATGACCGTTTTTACCCCACCATGTAGGCATCCATACTCCGCTTTCGGGGGTGTGCATGCTGGGTATGTTCTTGTTTCCATAACCCACCGAACGCTGACATGGATTACAGGATCTTTAACGTGCGTATTTGATCTTCTGCTTGCGTTTACACACGAAGGGGGTTCAGGCACTAGCAGGTCTGCACATATGTTGACCTGGGAGATCGTAAAAATCTCCACCCTTTACCCACCAGGCGCCGTCACCGTGATTCGAACCCGGGACCCTCAGATTGAAAGTCCAACGCTTTAACCACTCGGCTATTGCGCCCGTCAGACTTTAGCTTCAATAAAACCGTTTTTATGTTTCAAACAAATACACAAAACTGCAAACACAGCTAACTAACTAAAAGTGTACAGTATTTTCAGCAGTGTCCACACATGTCATTTGGGGGAGAAGAAGAAGAAGAAAAAAAAAGGTTGATTTCAGTATACTTCCTATGCTTCAAGTACAGTGGGGAGACCTGCTGGGGCTGTGAACTACCTTGAATTGAATGGGTTAAACATTCAAGTACAGTGGGGAGACCTGCTGGGGCTGTGAACTCCCTTGGATTGAATGGGTTAAACATTAAATGTCCCATAGCTTTTGACAGCCATTGGGGCAGTGTATTTATATTTGTATTTGTATTTCTCTTTTTATCATGACAGATTTCTCTGTGTGAAATTCGGGCTGCTCTCCCCAGGGAGAGCGCGTTGCTACACTACAGCACCAACCTTTTTTATTTGCTTTTTTTTTCCTATCGAAGTGGATCTTTCTACAGAATTTTGCAAGGAACAACCCTTTTGTTGCCGTGGGTTCTATTGCGCAAAGTGCATGCTGCACACGGGACCTCACTTTATCGTCTCATCCGAAAGACTAGTATCCAGACCACCACTTAAAGTCTAGTGGAGGGGGAGAAAATATCGGCGGCTGAGCCGTGATTTGAACCAGTGCGCTCAGATTCTCTCGCTTCCTGGGCGGACGCGTTACCTCTAGGCCATCACTCCAGTTACTCCTATCCACGGTGTGTAAAGGTCAGCATGTGGACAAGACAGGGGCCCAGTCCTCTCTTTCTGCCATCTTAACCTCGCCCAAAACTTGAAGTCAGGTAACCCCATTCACACCCGAGTGGAAAGGAGTGAGGACAATCAGAGTGAACTGAGACGGACCCCCGAAAACGGAGTGTGGCTGCCTATATGGCGGGGTATAAACGGTCATACACGTAAAAGCCCACTCTTGTTCATGCGAGTGAACGTGGGAGTTGCAGCCCACGAACAAGGAAGAACAAGAAGAAGAAGGAAGAACTGAGACGGGGCGCAATATCCTGAGTGGTTAAAGCGTTTGGACTCTCAATCTGAGGGTCCCAGGTTCGAATCTCGGCGACGGCACCTGGTGGGTAAAGGGTGGAGATTTTTCCGATCTCCCAGGTCAACATAAGTATGTGCAGACCTGCCAGTGCCTGAACCCCTATTCGTGTGTATACGGCAAGCAGAAGGTCAAATACACACGTTAAAGATCCTGTGATCCATGTCAGCGTTCGGTGGGTCATGGAAACAAGAACAAACCCAGCATGCACACACTCCGAAAGCGGAGTATGGCTGCCTACATGGCAGGGTAACAACAACAACAAAAACAAAAAAACACCAGTCATACACTCATGTACATTCGAGTGAACGTCGGAGTAGCATCCCACAAACGCAGAAGAAGAAGAAGAAGACCTTGCCCAACTTGGTCAGGCACCCCAGCCACACCCAAGTGGAAAGGAGTGAGGAAAATCAAGAGTGAATTGCCTTTCCCCAGGGACACTCCACCATGACCAAACACAGCCTCGAACCCTGATCACTGGCGAACACTGGGTCAGAAGTCTTGAGGGCAGACATGATTCTACAAGACTGCCTTCCTGTGTTGCAATACAGGTAATGTAAAATTATGTATTATTCATCAACCAATCCATGAACCCATCAAGTTGATAATCAGTCAGTCATTTTGTGGTCAAGGTGATAATCATATTATGCTCTAATGTACCAAGACTTATTTGATCAACAAGAGCACGTGTGTGTGTGTGTGTGTGTGTGTGTGTGTGTGTGTGTGTGTGATGTGTGTGTGTGTGTGTGTGTGTGTGTGTCTGTGTTTCTGTGTGTGTTCATTCTTTAGTTTAGCGTCTTTTCACTATCAGTGATATTAGATGGTGTGTGTGTGTGTGTGTGTGTGTGTGTGTGTGTGTGTGTGTGTGTGTGTGTGTGTGTGTGTGTGTCTGTGTCTGTGTGTGTGTGTTCAGTAGCAAAACAATAATTATGTGTAAGCACCTGTTTGCACAGACACAAACACTTGCACACATACATTATCACCCACCCAACAACACATGCACACACATTTTTAGACACATGAATGCATATATATACATATACATATGCATCATTACACAGAAATATATATACAAGCATATTCTCACACGCAGCTTTCACAAACACATACCCATGTACTCACACATGCAAGCATGTACATCCACCCATCCACACACATTGTAGTAGTAATTGACGCGGCGATAGCCTTGAGATGGCCTTAGTGGTCGGCGAGGCTCTAAGCACCATAATTTCATTTCATTTCATCCACACACCTTCCCCCCACCCCCACCACCACCCCCCACACACACACACATATCCACACACAACAATCACCACCACCCGACACCCACACACCCACATACAACACACCACAACCACCTTCACACACCACACCCGCATGTAACACACACCACATCCACGCATCCACCCACACATTACACACTACACCCACATACCCCCACACCACACCCACACAAACACACACACACACGCACATACGCGCACACACACACACACCATTCTTCACCCTCTGCCCAATACTGTTCCCACCACCACCACAACCGTACTCCACCCCCCACACCCCCCCCCACCCGCACCCACACCCCCCACCTCACCCTTGTTGTTTTGTTTGGGCTAATATTATTTAAAGTGGAAGACGTTCAACTGAAGACTACTACATGTACTACTACTACTACTACTACTACTACACACACACACACAC
The DNA here is from genome assembly GCF_041734735.1 of Babylonia areolata. Taxonomy (NCBI): domain Eukaryota; kingdom Metazoa; phylum Mollusca; class Gastropoda; order Neogastropoda; family Buccinidae; genus Babylonia; species Babylonia areolata. The sequence continues at coordinate 5,426,265 of NC_134904.1, read as the reverse complement.
ACACACACACACACACACACACACACCTCGCAGGATCTGGTAGAGGAAGACTTTGACGTGGTCACTGGTTAGGGTCTGAGAGGAAGAGATGATCTTCTGCAGGTCGCTCTGCATCAGCTCCGTCAGGATGTGGCTGACGCAGGGTCAAGGAACACACACGCTTCAACAATCACTCCTTTATAATAACAATAATAATCATAATAATAATAATTATGGTATTTATATAGCGCTGAATCTTGTGCAGAGACAAATCAAAGCGCTTTCGCACCAGCTCTAAAACTGTAGAAACTAAAGACAAGGAAGGGCAGGCAAGGGAAGCTGTTTTGGGAAGAGGTGGGTTTTAAGGCCAGACTTGAAGGAGCTGAGTGTGGAGACTTGACGAAGCAAAAGAGGAAGTTCATTCCAATCGCAAGGTCCAGAGACAGAGAAAGAACGGCGGCCAACAGTCGAGTGTTTGAATCTGGGTATGCGTAAACAGAGCGGATCCAAAGCCAATCGTAGTGAGCGAGATGGAGTGTAGAGGCCCACTGACGCAACAGCCGAGTGGTTAGAGCATTGGACTTTCAATCTGAGGGTCTCAGGTTCGAATCTGGGTAACGGCGCCTGGTGGGTACTTTTAATCTGAGGGTCTCGGGTTCGAATCTGGGTAATGGCGCCTGATGGGTAAAAGGTGGAGAATTTTTTTCTAATCTCCCAGGTCAACATAATTATGCGCAGACCTGCCTGTGCCTGAACCCCCTTTGTGTGTATACGCAAGCAGAAGGTCAAATACGCACGTTAAAGATCCTGTAATCCATGTCAGCGTTCGGTAGGTTATGGAAACAAAAACACACCCAGCATGCACACCCCTGAAAACGGAGCATGGCTGCCTACATGGCAGGGTAAAAATGGTCATACACATGAAAGCCCGCTTGTGTACTACTTATACCACTGAACGTGGGAGTTGCAGCCCACGAACAAAAAAAAAAAAAAAGAATAAAATTCCCTTATCTTTAACTCTTTTACAACTTTTCTTGTATTGGAAATTAACAAATAATGAGGCCAGGAGACGATATGATTAACAAATAGTAAAGAGTGGTAACTCGCTCCATTACACAAGGTACACAACTTCAAGTCAGTGATGCTTACGCTACCGATTCAGCTAGCACACAGGTAAATAAAAGGTACATTGGAACAATCGGTAGCGTAAGCATCACTGACTTGAAGTTGTGTACCTTGTGTAACAGAGCGAGTTACCACTCTTTACAACTTTTCTCGTTTTGTTTTTTTGGGTTGTTTTTGTTGCTGCCCCATCATCTACAAATTTTCAGTGGCATTACTCCCAGGCCACACATTCCCAAGTTCCCCCATGCACATACACAGCCACACCCGGGTTCATCTGACGAAGTCCCAGCATCGGCAGTCCGCAGGGAACCATCAATGTTAGGTCGCCAGGAGGCCACACGCATGAGGAGATCCAGCACTGCTGCTGGATCACTCCGGTGGTGTTCGGTTGTGCCTGTTCTGCTCTAACGTACCTTGGGCACCACCTTCCAAGCCCCCTACTGATGACACTAATGGCTTAGTCACGGAGCCAGACTGAGTGAGCGTCCCTCCCAGAGTGGAGACCGCCACCACGCCCCTCAAACAACAGCCCCCCATGAATCTGCCGATACTGACGACATTGACAGGACTCACCCCAAGCACGGAAGTGGAGGGGTATCGAAACTGAGGTCACCACGAGAGCAGGGCATGAAAGGCCACAGACTTTTGGGTTGTTTTTGTTGCTGTCCCATCTGCACCGTTTCAGTGGCATTACTCCCATGCCGCTCATTTAGATTCCCCCACACACGGCCACACCCGGGTTCGTCCGTCGCAGTTCCAGCGTCAGCAGTCCGCAGGGAACCATCGATGTTAGGTCACCAGGAGGCCACAAACCAGAGGAGACCCTGCACTGCTGCTGTCTTCTGCCACTTCTTCAGCGTTCAAAGGCTACAACTCCCAACGTTCATTTCTATACATGTACAAGTGAGCCTTTTTTGTGTGTGTGTGTGTGTGTATGACTGTTTTTACCCTGCTAAGTAGGTAGCCATATTCTGTTTTCAGGGGGGGTGTAGAATGCTGGGTATGTTCTTGTTTCCATCTATAATCCATTAAACGCTGACATGGATTACAGAGGTCTTTAGCATGTGTATTTGACCTTCTGTGTGTGTGTGTGTGTGTGTGTGTGTGTGTGTGTGTAAACACACCAAGGTGGTTCAGACACTAAGCAGGTCTGCACATAATCAAGTCGACCAGATCGGAAAAAATCTCCACCCTTCAGCCACAGGTGCACCGAAAGTGTGAATCCAACAGCAGCACTCTAACCCATTCAGACACCACCGTACCTGTCCATTAAGATTCATATAATGTGGAAGATTTGATAGGTATAACCGCCAAATTGTTACAGCATTCGACTCAGTTTGATTTTCCAGTCGTCGTCTTCTTCTTCCTCCTCTTCTTCTTCCTCTTCTTTCTTTGTGGACTGCAACTCCCACGTTCACTCGTATACATGTACAAGAGTGAGCTTTTACGTGTATGACCGTTTTTTACCCCGCCATGAAGGCAGCCATACTCCGTTTTTGGGGGGTAAATTTCGACTTTCAATCTGAGGGTTCTGGGTTTGAACCCTGGCCAGGGTGCCTGGTGGGTTTAGGGTGAAGGAGATTTCTTTCCCCCAGGTCAACAGATAGACGGGCAGACCTGCTGGTGCCTGTACAACCCCATTCGTGTGGACTTGTTATATTGTGAAAGATTAACTGAACCCCCCCCCCCCCGCCCCAAAAATAAAATTTTATGCAAGAAAAAAAAAAGGGTTTCACAACAATGACATTATATTATTATATATATAGAGAGAGACTTATACACTGAGACAGACAGACAGATAGATAGATAGAATGATAGACAGACAAACAGACAGACAGACAGATAGATGGATGGATGGATGGATGGATGGATAGACAGGCAGACAGACAGACAGACTGGTAGATAGATCGATGGACAGATAAACAGACAGACAGACAGACTGATAGACAGATTGACAGATAGATTGACAGACAGATGGATGGATGGATGGATAGACAGACAGACAGAAAGACAGATAGACAGAGAGACAGGTAGACAGATCGATAGACAGACAGACAGACACATGGATAGATACATAGATAGACGGATACTATGACATCAGTGAAATAAGACAAACAAGACAATATGAAACACTAAAGAAACAAACAGTCAATATGGCGTGAAAAATAAAAATGATTTTTTTTTAAATATCACAGTAATTCATTTTTTTTTAAAAGGATACATTTCATTGAAGACTTCTGTGGGTTCCGGATGCACAATATCAACCAGACAAAGGAGCTGCACACACAACATTACCACCATCTGTAGACATACACTCTGCTTCACACAACGAGTGCCGACACCTGATACTGTTAGCACACCCCTGAAAACAGAGCATGGCTGCCTACATGGCAGGGTCAAAATGGTCGTACACATCAAAGCCCACTCGTGTACGTGTTAGCAAACTGAACAGTTCCATTATAAACAAGAGGTTGTCGATCAAATGACATTACGATGGGCGCAACAGCCAAGTGGTTAAAGCGCTGGACTTACAATCTGAGTGAGGGTCCCGGGTTCAAATCTCGGTAACGTCGCCTGGTGGGTAAAAGGGTGGAGATTTTTTTCCGATCTCCCAGGTCAACATAATATGTGCAGACCTGCTTGTACCTGAACCCCTTTCGTGTATATATATATATATATATATATATATATATATATATATATATATATATATACGCAAGCAGAAGATAAAATATGCACGTTAAAGATCCTGTAATCCATGTCAGCCTTCGGTGGGTTATGGAAACAAAAACATACCCAACTGCACACCCCCAAAAACGGAGTGTGGCTGCCTACATGGCGGGGTAAAAACGGTCATACACGTAAAAAGCCCGCTCGTGTTAATACAAGTGACCATGGGAGTTGCAGCCCACAAATGAAGAAGAAGAAATTACATGACAAGTGAACACCAAGCAGGTTTTGAGAGAAATTAGTCTACAATTGATCATACCATGCTTACTTTCTTGACAACCCCCTTGCAAAAACAGCTTGCAAATAATCATAAGCTATATGTAGCGTTTATAGAACCTGAAATGGTATTTGATTCTACATTTTTATGACCAATTCGTAGAAGGGGGGAAAAAAAAAAAAAAAAAAAAACAGGATAAGAGGGAAACTATACCAATGTAGAGAAAATATGTATGAAGATGTAAAGGCTAAAGTTAGATGTGGAACTAGATTGTGTGTGTGTGTGTGTGTGTGTGTGTGTGTGCGTGTGCGTGTGTTTGTGTGCGTGTGTGTGCTGTGTGTGTGTGTGTGTGTGTGTGTGTGCATGTGTGTGTGTGTGAATGTGTGTGTGTGCGTGTACATGTGTGTGAGTGGGTACAAGTGTGTGTGTGTGTGTGTGTGTGCATGTGTGTGTGTGTGTGTGCGTGTGCATGTGTGTGTGTGTGTGAATGTGTGTGTGTTTGTGCACATGTGTGTGAGTGTGTACAAGTGTGTGTGTGTGTGTGTGTGTGAGTGTGTGTGAGTGTGTGTGTGCGTGCACATGCGCAGGTGTATGTGTGTGTGTGTGTGTGTGTGTGCATGTGTGTGTGTGTGCATTTGTGTGTGTGTGTGTGTGTGCGCGTGTGTGTGTGTATGCGTATGTGTGTGTGTGCGTGTGTGCATGTGTTTGTGTTTGCTTCTTCTTCAACGTCTTTCCCATGCCTTTCCAGCCGTGTGCTTGTATCAAAGATCAACATGAGATTACAGTTGGGCCAACAGCACAGTGCATGAGAGCCATCATGATCATTATAGTTTCTTCACCACAACAACAGTGATTGATTTATTTACAGCTTAGTCTCTTTTTTTTCTTCTTTTTTTTTTCTCTCAAGCGCGTTGGGTTACGCTGCTGGTCAGGCATCTGCTTGGCAGATGTGGTGTAGCGTATATGGATTTGTCCGAACGCAGTGACGCCCCCTTGAGCTACTGAAACTGAAACTGAAGCTTAGTCTGTTATCAAGGCCCGTGACTCTCAAACTAGGAGGCAAGACTGTCATTGGCGCTCTCTGTGCTGTGCACTGCCTTTGGGGTCTAGTTACATCCTCATGGGGGCCATCCCCCATCGCCGACTGTCCTAAAAATGATGACATTTTCACCGGATGACGTCATGACTTATTGTTGCAGCAGGTGGCCACCCCTTGTCCAGTTCTCTGTTGACATCATCACAAACTGATGACGTCATCATCGGCTGAGGTACACTCATCAAACTGACGTCATCATCGGATGATGTCAAATCATCACAAACTGATGACGTCATCATCGGGTGAGGTAAACTCATCAAACTGATGACGTCATCATCGGCTGACGTCAAATCGTCAAACTGATGAAATCATCATCGGATGACATCAAATTATCACAACCGATGACGTCATCATCGGCTGACGTGAAATCATCAAACTGATGACGTCATCATCACATGACGTCAAATCATCACAAACTGATGACGTCATCACCAGATAATGTTAAATCATCAAACTGATGACATCATCATCCGATGTCACGTCTTCAAACTTCAGTTTCAGTTTCAGTAGCTCAAGGAGGGGTCACTGCGTTCGGACAAAATCCATATTCGCTACGCTACACCACATCTGCCAAGCAGATGCCTGACCAGCAGCGTAACCAACGCGCTTAGTCAGGCCTTGAGAAAAAAAAAAGGGGGGGTGAGTAGATAATAGATAAATACATAAAAAAAGAACTACTACTACTAATAATAATATGTATAAGGCGCAAAAACGTGATGAAGTCAACTATAAGCGTACATACATACATACATACATTTTTTTTTTTTTTTTAATGATAATAAAATAAAAAACATTTTAAAGACATTAATTACCCTGTGCTCTGAAATAGGCATTTTTATCTTCAGAAAAGGGCTTTCGAGTACGAAGAAACCTATTCAGCTTTAAGCTGACCTAAACTTCTTCAAACTGATTATGTCATCATCCGTATGACGTCAGATCTTTTCTTTCTTTTCTTTTTAACACACACACACACACACACACACACACACACACACACACAAAATTAATAAAAAAAAAAAAACCCGCTCACATTGGTGTGGTTGAAGCTGGCCAGCATGCTGAGCTCGCGGAAAATGCGCCTGCAGTGGTACAAACTGTTGAAGACGTTGACGATCTTCTTCAGGGCCAGCCTCCGTCCATCCCTGGGGTCCGTCACCGCCCTGCCACAAGTTTCATGCTTTGATGATAATAATGATAATGATAATAATAACAATAACAATCATCATGATAATGATGAAGATGATGTTGATGAAGATGACAATAACTTTAACAGTAATAATAATAATAATGATGATGATGAACAATAATGATGATGATAATGAAGATAATGATAATAATGATGATTATGGTGATGACAATGTAATAATGAAGATGGTGATAATAATGATGATGATGGTGATAACAATGATAATAATAATGATAATGATAACAACAATAAGAATGTTATATCAATAATAATGATAATAATGAAGTGTTCTCCTACAGTGTTGTTCCCTCACGGAGAGGCTCACAGAGCTTCACAAGAAAGAAACAACAATTATCAAAGAGATTCAAATAGCAACCCAATCACTCGTGGCGCTTCACACATGACATGTCACAAACAAAGGAACATTACACGTCACAAACAAAGGAGAAGCAACAATCATCAAGGGGAAAAGAAGAGGAAGAAGAAGAGAAGAAGAAGAAGAAGGGGAGGAAGAAGAAGAAGAGGAAGAAGATGAAGAAGAAGAGGAGGAGGAAGAAGAAGAAGAGGAAGAAGAAGAGAAGAAGAAGAAGGAGGAAGAAGAGGAAGAGGAAGAAGAGAAGAAATGAAGAAGAAGAGGAGGAAGAAGAGGAAGAAGAAGAGGAGGAGGAAGAAGAAGAAGAGAGGAAGAAGAGGAAGAAGATGAAGAAGAAGAGGAGGAAGAAGAAGAAGAGGAAGAGAAGAGGAGAGAAGAAGAGGAAGAAGATGAAGAAGAAGAGGAGGAAGAAGAAGAAGAGAAGAAGAAGAAGAAGAGGAGGAGGAAGAAGAGAAGAGGAGGAGGAAGAAGAAGAAGAGGAAGAAGAAGAAGAAGATGAAAGAAGAAGAAGAGGAAGAAGAAGAAGAAGAAGAAGAGGAAGAAGAGGAAGAAGAAGAGGAAGAAGAAGAAGAATCAATCACGAAGAGAAACAATTAATCACCATCCTCGCATCATGTGCAGGTCTTTTGTCTGGTTGATATCGTACATCCTGAGACAGAGAGAGAGAGAGGGAGAGAGAGAGAGAGAGAAGTATACATCACAGTGATAAGAAACTCTAGGGAGAACTGGACAGTACAAGGTCTTCAGAGAAGAAGCCCCCCTCTGTCAAGTGTTTCGGCCCTTAACTCCTTACACTCTAAGGGGGCCGGGCCGCACCCAGGTCATGACTCCTGGA
>NC_134904.1:5411224-5413724 GCF_041734735.1 Babylonia areolata | reverse complement strand
TCCGGCCAGGAAAAGGTGACTCAGTGACTGAGGAGTCAGCTTCAGTGTGGAGTGGTCGCTCTTCCCTCTTCCACTTCACGGCATCTTCTTCTCATCTTCACACACACACACACACGCGCACGCGCGCGCGCGCGCACACACACACACACACACGCGCGCGCGCGCACACACATAATATTCACACATCGTATGCGCGCATACACTGACGCTCACTCACACACACACACACACACACACACACACACACACTGATGCGCACGCGAGCTCTCTCTCTCTCTCTCTCTCTCTCTCTCTCACACACACACACACACACACACACACACACACACACACACACACACACACACACAATCTCTGTCTCAAAGAGTACTCTAGCACTATCACTCACCCCGGCGACTCTCAGTTAAACACCCTGTCGAAATCTCCAATTAGCCAGAAAACGAGCTTGCAGTTAATGAACAACCCACTCAAATAATTTACGTGCACTTGGGTGCGCGCGTGACGTTCATTATCAGCTGCCGGCAAACAAGCGGACACACAATTTGATACACGTGATGGAGAGGAAGGAATGTATATTAGGCATAATAATCATCATAATTTCGTGATCTTTCTTAGCTTGCCAGTTTGCGAGTAATTTGTCCACCAAAAAAAAGTCTGTGGTTTACGAAGGACATGGAAGCGCATTACGCCCACATGACGCGCTTGCGTTGCCCAGATGCGCGCGCGTATGCGAACACGCACGCACGCACGCACGCACGCAAGCGCACACACACACACACACACACTGGGAGAAAAAATGGTGAAGTTTCAGTTTCAGTAGCTCAAGGAGGCGTCACTGCGTTCGTGAAGCTACTTGTAACAGTTTGCTTTTTGTTTATCTTTTCTTTTTCGGGTTTTTGTTGTTGTTGTTGTTGTTGTTGTCATTTTCTGTTTTTTGTTTGGGTTTGGGGGGTTTGTTTGTGTGTGTGTGTGTGTGTGTGTGTGTTTGTTTCTAGGTTTTTTTCTTCACCTGTTGCTGTGTTCAGGGAGATAGGCAAAGTGTGGCATCTCATAACGTCATTAATTTAAAAGTCAACAATCTCTCTCTCTCTCTCTCTCTCTCTCTCTCTCTCCCGCACACATACACACACTTACACCAAGGAACGCTCATGGTTCTTGCGAGACAGCTTCAGCTTCAAGTGCCAACCCAGTGATAAGAAACTCTAGAGAGAGCTGGACAGTACAGGGCCTTCAGAGAAGAAGACCCCCGCCACCACCACCCCCTCCCCCCCCTCCCCACCCCCTCAATCAAGTGTTTCAGCTCTTAAATCCTTACACTCCAAGGGGGCCGAGCCGCACCCAGGTCATGACTCCTGAATACCCTTGTACTGATGCCCTTGTATTGCCGCCTTTTCTTTTTTTTCTTTTTCCTGGTCCTCAGCAGGTTCGAACCCGCGCCTCCAGGGTGGTCGCCACTTCAGGACTGAGTCACCTTTTCTGGCAAACGTTTTAAGTTAACCATTGAGCCATCGTACGCATAGTTTGAGTAGGGAAAATATTAATCCCTAAACTAAACCAAAAGAACAAAAAGGTAATTTTGCTTGCGCCTCCAGGGTGGTCGCCACTTCAGGACTGAGTCACCTTTTCTTGCAGACGTTTTAACCACTGTGCCATCGTACGCCTAGTTTGAGTAGGGAAAATATTAATCCCTAAACTAAACCAAAAGAACAAAAAGGTAATTTTTTTCTCTGGAAAGATGTTGCTGTCTCTGAATGACACACAAGAAAAGAACTTCGGGAGAAAAAAAAGGGGGGGGGGAAGCATTTCTTAAAGAGGATGATGCTTCTCTCACCAGAGAGAAGAAGAAGAAGAAGAAAGAAGTGGAGGAAGTGGATGAGGAAAGAGAGGAAGTGGGGGAGAAGGAGGAAGGAAGGAGGAAGTGGAGGAGGAAGGAGAAGCAAGAAGGAAGGGAGGAGGAAGGAAGAAGGAGGAAGGAAGAAGGAGGAGGAAGGAGAGGACCAAGAGAAGAACAAGAAGGATCTAGATAAACAGACACAGAGAAACAACAATAACAACAACAACAAACACACCACCAAGATTTTCCTTTCAGCCGGAGACAAGAGGATGATGGTTCTCTCACCAGAGAAACCTCACGTCAAAGAGAAAGAAGGAGAAGAAGATGAAGAAGATGAAGAAGAAAAGAAGAAGAAGAAGAAGAAGAAGAAGAAGCATTGTGAGGAGGCGGAGAAAGTAACAACAAGAACAAAAAATAGAAATAGAAGAACGGGGAGAGGAGGGAGGGGGAAAGAGGACGATGAGGAGGAGAAGGAGGTTTGGGGGGCTGGGGGGTGGGGGGCAAAAGAAAAGAAGAACAAGAGAACCAAGAAGTGAAAGTTAGGTGAAGAGAAGGAGAGGGAGGAGGAAGAGAAAGAAGAGGAGAGGGAGGAGGCGGAGGAGAAAGAGGAGAAGGAGGCGGAGGAGAAGGAGGACGAGAAGAAGAAGAAGGAGCTGAAGGAGGTGG
>NC_134904.1:5403724-5408724 GCF_041734735.1 Babylonia areolata | reverse complement strand
CCCCCACCCCCCCCCCCCCACAAACACACACACACACAAACACACACACACCTCCCTCACCCCCAACACACCCCTCCCACATCACACACACACACACACACCTCCCTTACCTCCCCCTCCCACATCCCCACCCCCCCCACCCCACACACACACATACACGCGCGCGCGTGCACACTCTTTCTGTCAGCCGCACCTGCACGTTACGTCTTTGCTCACTGACTCAATTACATCTCCCACCATTCCTTCCTTCCTCCCTCCCTCACTCACACACCCCATGCTCATCACTGACGATGAGTTGCTCAGTTTACTCATCCACCAGCTAAACACACTTGCAAGTGGAGGGATGGAGGTGTGTAGTGACAGGGGGGTGTGGGGGTGGGTGGGAAGAACCAAACAGCTCGTTGGAGCCCAGGGGGGGGGGGGTTGGAGGGGGGGGGGGGAGTGGAGGGGTGGAGGTGGGGGGGGGGAAGCAGTAATACATGGGGTGTGGGGGGAGAGGGGGGATGGAAGGAGGAAGGTTCTTGTGGGGGGGGGGGGAGAGTTGGCGTTATACCCCAGCAAACATAATCTGCACTAGGGATACAGCAACTGAAGTTGTGAACTGTGTTACTTTACCCTGATGTTACTTTATTCTGTCATTTATTGTTGATTTTTTTTTTTTTTTTTTTTTATGCTAGCTCTGCCTGTAAAGTCCTCTGCCTTGTGGTGATTCAAATTCATACCTGGAGTGTATTACATTGCCTGTTTAGATGATGAATAAGTGCAGTATAGGTCACTCACATGAAGGAATTTCCTACCTGTGCATACCAAGAAAGTGCCAAGAAAGTTTTGTCTCTTTTTGTTCCAGTTTATTTATTCATTTAACTCATTTATTTGTGATCATGTTTGTTTGTTGTTGTTGTTTTGTTTTGTTTTGGGTTGTTGTTGTTGTTGTTTTTTTTTGGGGGGGGGTTGTTGTGACGAATTGCATATTTAGATCAGTGACAAAAAAAATCTATGTAGAATATGCACTATGTATGTCAGTCCTATGTTCTTCTTCTGTATAGGTCTTTGTCTTGTTACACTTTCTTTTCCTGCTATGCATTAAGTTACTGTAATGTACTGTATTCGTAAACCAAAATTGAACGAATAAAAATAATTTGAAAAAAAAAAAAAGTTGAAGAAAACTGTATGATCAACGGTTTCTCCGCTGCAAGCAAGCGAAGGGAAGTCATTCACAGAGCTGTTGTCTTTTGTGAAGGTCGATGGCTCTCCAAACTTGCAGGCGAGATTGACGGGCGCAATAGCCGAGTGGTTAAAGCGTTGGACTGTCAATCTGAGGGTCCCGGGTTCGAATCACGGTGACGGCGCCTGGTGGGTGAAGGGTGGAGATTTTTTATGATCTCCCAGGTGAACATATGTGCAGACCTGTTAGTGCCTGAACCCCCTTCGTGTGTATACGCAAGCAGAAGATCAAATACGCACGTTAAAGATCCCGTAATCCATGTCAGCGTTCGGTGGGTTATGGAAAGAAGAACATACCCAGCATGCACACCCCTGAAAACGGAGTATGGCTGCCTACATGGCGGGTTAAAAACGGTCATATACGTAAAAGCCCACTCGTGTGCATACGAGTGAACGTGGGAGTTGCAGCCCACGAACGCAGAAGAAGAAGAGGAGGCGAGATTGCACTGGCTCTAAGTGCATGCAGTGCTGAAGCAGCCTTTGTGGGGGGCTAACTAGTTCAGGGCCTTTAGGGGGGTGGGGGTGGGGGGGGCCATGCCAACGCCGACTATCCTGAAGCCTTCTTGGCCAAGACCGGGGAGTGGATGTAAAAATTTCCTGGGCAGATTATGATACTTTCCCCACAATAATCAAATTTCTAAATTACAACCCAGATAGTCGGGGGGGGACAGCAGTGTCAGTGTTTTCCCTCTGCACGGTCCGTGCCTGCTGTACCGATGCTCTTAATAGTCGAACAGGACTGACTCGGTATAATAAAAACATGTAAAGTTCACTGACAGGGAGTGGTGCGGGGGTGGGGGGGAGGGGAGGGGATGGGATGGGAAAGAGTGAATGCCAGTGAAGGCCTGGGGCTGGAAGGAGGACAGATCAGTGAGGAGGTGGAGGAGGGTGAGGGGAAAGGGGTTTGTGGAAGTATTACCCCGGCCCAGAAAACATCATCTGTATTATGGTGGGTAATGGAAACTCACTCAAGTTATTAGTGGGGGGGGTGGAGGAGTAGGAGTTGGGGAGTGGTACTGTGGGTGAGGAGTAGAAGGCTGGTGTGGGAGGGCATAGAAGGGTGTGTGTGTGTGTGTGTGTGTGGAGGGGAAGGGGGGGGGAGGCACTGGGTGATTGCGATAAACAGGAGCAGGGTGCTGGGGGGTTGTTACCTTAAAAACACGTTCACGCGGTGAGTTCATTTGGGGGTGGGGTCGGGGGGGAGGGGGGGGACTTGGGGGGGAGGGGGGGAAGGATGGAAGGGGGGAAGTGATGCGGGTTGGGGAGGGGGGGGGGGGGAGGGAGGGAGGGGTGACGGGAGAGCGTGTAGAGAGGGGAGTGGAAGGAAGGGGGGTAGGGGTAGTTGGGGGGGGGGAGGGTTGTACAACCCCAGAAAACAATATCTTAGTGGTGGATAATTGAGTTCAGTGGAGGGAAGGGGGATAGAGGGTGGGGGGGAAGGGAAAGGTGAGAGGTGTGGGTGGGTGGGTGTGTGGGTGGATGTGTGTGTGTGTGTGTATTTGGCAGTACTGGGTATAAGTGAGGTGGGTGGAATGGATGATGCCATGACGGGGGAAGGTGGATGGGGGTGTACGACCTCAGAAATCATCTTTCTGTTACGTGGAGTGACACAATAGTTCACTCTTTCGCCAATAAGTCCATCAGTTTTCGCGCGAGTGCGTGCGTGTGTATACATGTGTGTATGTGTCCGTGTGCGTGCGTGTGTGCGTCTAGTAAACTGCTAGACACAGCGATTCGATCAATTCTTGTTGCTGTTGTTTCTGCCAGATGTGTGTACTCTAAACATGTCGTACTCAAGATACGCATGCCACTCCTTCTCTCTCTGTTCTGTTCGTTTTCTATTTCTATCTCTGTCTCTGTCTCTCTCTCTCTCTCTCTCCTATGTGTGTGTGTGTGTGTGTGTGTGTGTGTGTGTGTGTGTGTGTGTGTGTGTGTGTGTGTGTGTGTGGTGTGTTATATATAATGTGAGAGTACGGACGTCGGTCTGTGTCTGTGTGTGCATCATCAGTACAAGCTTGCAAAGCGTGCCGTGAGTACACGCTTGCGTCATGTATATGATATACATTATAAATACATATATAATACACGCTGCGTGCGCGTGCATGCGTACGCGAGCGAACTTTTGAAGAAAAGAAAAGAAGAAGAAGTACAACAAAAATTAGGAAAAAAAAACAAAAACAAAAACAACAAAAACCAACAACGTAAACCTTCAGTCCATTTAAGTCAGCCGCAAACCACTGGACTTGAGACAGAACTTACCCCGAAAGCGGAGTATGGCTGCCTACATGGCGGGGTAAAAACGGTCATGCACGTAAAAGCCCACTTGTTTACATGCGAGTGAACGTGGGAGTTGCAGCCCACGAACGCAGAAGAAGAAGAGACAGAACTTGACAACTGACGCGGTGACGCCAAAATAATTTTGTTGAGTTCGACTACAGTCCACTGACGTGCGAAAATAACCCCAACCCACTTCTGCACAGTAAGTACTAGCTGTAGGCATATCTGCCCTGTCAGTCAGTGTTGTACTGTATACAAGTAACCACTTCTGCACAGTAAGTACTAGCTGTAGGCATATCTGCCCTGTCAGTCAGTGTTGTACTGTATACAAGTATATCAACCCCATGAGTCAATCTTCATCAGCTGACCTGTAGGCAGTCCGGCAGTGCCCTGGGTGGTCAGTGGGTTGGTCAGTGGTCAGTGTGGTGGTCAAGTCAACGCTTTCTCGGAGTTTCCCAAACCCCCCATCCCTTCTATGTATTTGTTTATTTATTTATTCATTTATTTACGTATTTGTTCTATCCGACACACCTCCGTCCGTCCCTGTCGGTCAAGAGTAGCCTACCTTTCCCTGGTCAGTGGTCAGTGTGGTGGTTAGTCAACGCTTTCTCAGAGCCCCCCCCCCCCCCCCCCCCCTCCCCCCCCCATCCCTTCTATGTGTTTATTTATCTAATTATTTATTCTTTTATTTTCGTATTTGTTCTGTCTGCCACACTCGGTCCGTCCTTGTCGGTCAACAGCAGCCTACTACCTTTCCCTGGTCAGTGTGGTGGTCAGTCAACGCTTTCTCAGAGCCCCCCCCCCCCCCTCCTCTCCCCTCTCACCCCCATCCCTTCTATGTATTTATTTATTTATTCATTTATTTACGTATTTCTTCTATCCGACACACCTCCGTCCGTCCCTGTCGGTCAAGAGCAGCCTACCTTTCCCTGGTCAGTGGTCAGTGTGGTGGTCAGTCAACGCTTTCTCAGAGCCCCCCCCCCCCCTCCGCTCTCACCCCCATCCCTTCTATGTATTTATTTATTTATTCATTTATTTACGTATATGTTCTGTCGGCCACAGCACCTCTGTCCGCCCCTGTCCCTGTCGGTCAAGCGTAACCTTTCCCTGGTCCACTAGTGGTCAGTGTGGTGGTGGTCAGTCAACGCTTTCTCAGAGTTACCCCACCTCCCCCCATCCCTTCTATGTCTTTTCTCTTGTGTGTATCAAGCCAATCCCAGTATTACTGGCAAATGGGTGCTAAAATAACATGCAAATTATTGTGTATTTTATTTTGTTACACCATGTCATTATTAATGCTATGCTCCAACTAACCCCCCCCCCCCCCCCCCCGCCCCCCCCCCCCCCCCCCCTCCTCCCCAGTTCCCAGTTCAGGCTCAACTAGTCAGATACAGAGCCGTATTGTAAATCTAAGTTGTGGTGATCTGTGCATTTGTCTACTCCTATTGCATTGTGCCAGACTGATGATTACATTTGGTCTTTTATATCAGTTTATTCCC
>NC_134904.1:5386224-5398724 GCF_041734735.1 Babylonia areolata | reverse complement strand
CCCCCCCGCCTCCCCCCCCCCCACACACACACCCCTACGCCCCACCTGTGAAATCTATACTACCAAGATCCCGCATACAATGGTTTTAGTACAAGTACCTGGTTTAGTTGGGTGCCTATCGAGGACTATCAGTCAGTCGATGTTTGTCTGTGTCCTGGCTGATCTCACACGGTTTTCTGGGGCGACAGTCCAGAAAGGGGGGCGCGGAGGGAGGGTAGGGAGGTGTGTGTGGGGGGGGGGGGTTATAAATAAATAAACTTTATCACGCGCGGTACAAAGTTCTACAAGTTTTCAAACAGGCGTGAATACCCATGACCAGCAATCTTGAATGCCTACACCCTGTGTTAAGCTCCGCACTTTCCTTGCGGGTTTACGTGTATAATGTAGGAAACTCGAAAGTGGCACCCATTTTAACGATAAATAATTGTGACGCTAGGGTTCAATCAACTGACACAGAAAACTTCTGTGTGTGTGTGTGTGTGTGTGTGTGTGTGTGTGTGTGTGTGTGTGTGTGACACAATTCTGTCATTGGCGATAACAGTCTATAATATACACAGTCGTATAACTGAATGGCATATATATGTTTATGACTTTTAGCCTAGCGAGAAAGACAGACAGACGGAGAGAGAGAGAGTGGGGGGGGGGGGGGGGAAGGTTACAGACAGAGGCTGTAGTAAGAGACTGAGACAGAGAGAAGGGCAGTTTACTGTAATTGAAGTCGGGTGACGGTGACACGACTTTATACACTGTGGATACCCGGAATGTACCCCTACTTAAGGCAATCTTCGGACGTGTTGAAGTTGGACCAACAGCCAGTATATAGGTCGTTAATTAAAACTTCACTAAATCGTGTTCAGTTAAGTTCAGGACCCAACGCCTCGATCACACCACCTTCCACGTAGCAAGACAACAAACAGCGAACACTGAACTTGACCTTAATATATAATATGCATAAATAAATATACAAGGGCATCAGCCTATAGGTCGTTAAACTCACTGCAAGTGCTACGTACGTCAGTATCAAGTTTCCGGGTTGAAATGATACCGCCTATCCGCCAAGGTGGAAAGTCCATAGGTCTTGAAACTTCTTCTTCTTCTTCTTCTTCTTCTGCGTTCACTCGTATGCACACGAGTGGGCTTTTACGTGTATGACCGTTTTTACCCCGCCATGTAGGCAGCCATACTCCGTTTTCGGGGGTCTGCATGCTGGGTATGTTCTTGTTTCCATAACCCACCGAACGCTGACATGGATTACAGGATCTTTAACGTGCGTATTTGATCTTCTGCTTGCATATACACACGAAGCAGGCACTAGCAGGTCTGCACATATGTTGACCTGGGAGATCGTAAAAATCTCCACCCTTTACCCACCAGGCGCCGTCACCGTGATTCGAACCCAGGACCCTCAGATTGACAGTCCAACGCTTTAACCACTCGGCTATTGCGCCCGTCAGGTCTTGAAACCTTTCGCCAGCCCTTTCAGCGACACGGGCTCACATCCGTCCGCAGTTTCAGTTTCAGTAGCTCAAGGAGGCGTCACTGCGTTCGGACAAATCCATATACGCTACACCACATCTGCCAAGCAGTACATGCACTTACGAGGTCCCGTGTGCAGCATGAACTTAGCGCACGTAAAAGAACCCATGGCAACAAAAGGGTTGTTCCTGGCAAAATTCTGTAGAAAAATCCACATCAACAGGAAAAACAAATAAAACTGCACGCAGGAAAAAAAAAAAGAAAAAAAAAGAGTGGCACTGTAGTGTAGTGACGCTCTCCCTGGGGAGAGCAGCCCGAATTTCACATAGAATTTGTTGTGATAAAAAGAAATACAAATACAAAAACATTCATAAAAATACAAATGTATTTGTTGGGGTTGTTTTTTTTTTAAATCCCACCATGTAGGCATCCATACTCCATTTTCAAGGGTGTGCATGCTGGGTGTGTCCTTGTTTCCATAATTCATCTAACACTGACAGGGATCATAGGATCTTTAACATGCGTATTTGAGCCTCTGTGATCTGTCACTTCTTTCCCCTCCACTTCACTCCCCCCCCCCCCCCACCCCCAACCTCCCCAACCAAAAAAAAAACAACAAACAAACAAACAAACACACCTACACCCCCCTTTGCCCTTATATCTGTATGCTAAAATGTATGCAGTGTGAGTGTGTGTGTGTGTGTGTGTGTGTGTGTGTGTGTAGTCACATTTTGGTGTGTGTATGTAACATAGATATGTTTTATGTTAACAAAAGCGTTTTTGTAAAGCACCTAGAGCAGATTTCTGGATAGTGTGCTATATAAGTATCCATTATTATTATTATTATATCTAATTTTTTTATTATTATTCTTTCAGAACTTTTTTGTGCCAAGGCATAAATCTTTTCTTTTTCTTTTTTTTTCTTTTTTTTTTTAGTACTTTTCTGGTCACAAACCATAAATATAATGAAATCAGCTCATTCTCACTGACTCCATGGGTGAACCAAAAACGAAAGAAACAATGAAACTCCCCAGACAAGGCAAGTTGACAGGCCGCAGAGCAACGAAATCTTGGCTCTGGTACAACGTGAGCTGACGCAAGCGCTTCAAAGTTCTTTGTACAACACTCTCTCTCTCTCTCTCTCTCTCTCTCTGTTCTATTGTTATAATGCATGTTACTTCTGTTTTATTTTCCTTCATGTATAATATACTGTATATTGTTCATCGTGTTATGATGTTGTCTATGCTCTCTCTCTCTCTCTCTCTCTCTCTCTCTCTCTCTCTCTCTCTTCTATTGTTACAATGCATGTTACTTCTATTTCATTTTCCTTCATATAATGTATGTATGTATATATATATATATATATATATATATATATATATATATATATATATATATATATATATATATATATATATATACTGTACGTTGTTCATATTATGATGTTATCTGTATGCTCTGTGTGTGTGTGTGTGTGTGTGTGTGTGTGTGTGTGTGTGTGTGTGTGTGTGTCTTGTCTACAGTAATAATGCATGTTACTTCTATTTTATTTTCCTTGATATACTGTACATTGTTCACGCTATGATGTTCTCTCTCTCTCTCTCTCTCTCTCTCTCTTGCTACATTTTGTTCTGATTTGTACCTACTATGTCACCAGAGCTTTTCAGCTAATGACATTGAACAGTTCAGTGTTCAGTGTTCTCTCTCTCTTGTCTGCCTGTAGACAATATTTATCTTATAATATATTTGAATTCCAAGGACTGGGGCTGGATGTAAAAAAAAAAGCACACCAGTCCATAATCTACTCTATCATCATCAGAAATAAAGAATTTGTTTTGTCTTTTGCTTGTCCTCTCTCTCTCTCTCTCTCTCTCTCTCTCTCATGTATACACCCATGTGATACATGTGTGCATTGAGCCGATATGAATGTGTGTCACTCAATGTGTGTAAACTAAATCTGAAAGCTTGACAAGTTTCTAAACAAGAAGAAGACTGGAGTTTCACTTTATCACAATGTTCGAGGATCAACAAAACTGGTGTACCCCAGACATCTGGAAACTTGTACTACAGACACTGTGTGTTGTCAGTGTCTATATATATATATATTTAAACTGAATCTTTACTGACTCATAAAACACAGAGAGACAAGCATGTTCTCCAACACTCAAAATAGTTTATATACAGTGGAGTGATGGCCTAGAGGTAACGCGTCCGCCTTGGAAGCGAGAGAATCTGAGTGCGCTGGTTCGAATCACGGTTCAGCCGCCGATATTTTCTCCCCCTCCACTAGACCTTGAGTGGTGGTCTGGACGCTAGTCATTCGGATGAGACGATAAACCGAGGTCCCGTGTGCAGCATGCATTTAACGCACGTAAAAGAACCCACGGCAACAAAAGGGTTGTTCCTGGCAAAATTCTTTAGAAAAATCCACTTCGATAGGAAAAACAAATAAAACTGCATGCAAAAAAAAAAAAAAAAAAAAAAAAGGGGTGGCGCTGTAGTGTAGCGACGCGCTCTCCCTGGGGAGAGCAGCCCGAATTTCACACAGAGAAATCTGATGTGATAAAAAGAAATACAAATACAAATACATTTCACCCCTAACATCTTCAAAGGCCCTACAAAAAACAAATATAGCAAGTCACTCGAAATACAATACAATACAATACAATACAATACAATACATCCTTATTCATCCATTTGGAAATTAAATTGTGCATCCACAGGCTCGTCACTCACCATTCACAATATCTCAGCCAACAGCCAGGTCCAACACACTCGCAACATGACAAATGCTCGACAAATGATACAACAGCAATGCATAAAGCTAAATACATACAAGCCAGTAACACAACACAGCAGGCACATTCCCACCCCACCCCACCCCCACCACCACCACCCAACACCCCCCAAGTCCCCTTACCCTCCACACACACACACACACACACACACACACTTTGTAAAATAGCATGAATGTTAAGAAACACAATATCAGAACAAGAAATGCTTCTATAAAATCATTGTAAATCATTATATGGCAGGTTCAGTATTTAAATAAATGCAACATGCGGTAAAAGAAATAGGTTCAAAAGTAACTGGTACATTAAAATAAAGATTCCTGAATAAGAAACCCTGCCATGAAGTAAGCATTACAGCTCATAAACGCATCGTATTGGCACACATGATAGTTAAATCATGGTACTGAACAAACATGCATAAAGATCAACTCATGACCAAGCCTTCATCAGTTCATACATTGTGATGTGACAAGACAATGCTGGAATCAGACTGGCCCCCCAAAAGAAACTAAACAGATAATCAGCATGATTCGTCAGTGATTCAGACTTGCTCCGTTGACAAAACGATGACAACATCAAACTTCCCTCTGAAAGTAAAACACAGTAAAAGCAGATAGTGGGCGGGCCATATGGTGAGTGGAAAGCCTTCAAACACATTGTTCCAACAGGGACAATGCCTGAATCAGCTGGAGCTGCTCTAAAACCGGATTGTCAGCTAGCTGTATAGATATCTCTATCTCAGTTGTATCGACAGATATCTCTGTCTCTCACCTGTTTATACTGTGTACAGAGACATGTATACCACATGGAGAACCTGGTGCTCTAAAACCGGATTGTCAGCTAGCTGTATAGATATCTCTATCTCAGTTGTATCGATAGATATCTCTGTCTCTCACCTGTTTATATTGTGTACAGAGACATGTATACCATGTGGAGCACATGCCCCATGCCATCAACTGCAATAACTGAAGAAATCTCTCAAGATTCAGTTGTTCAAATCTTTGAGAGAAACTGCAAATCAAAAGGAGAGAGAGTGGGGGAATGGAGGTGAAGGAGTGACTTAGCAGGGGGAGGGAGGGGAGTGGGGGTGTACACTATAAGGATGGATGCATACATGTGCCTTTGTGAGGATACAATAATCAATATATGTATGCTGTACACTTTTGTATCACTGTATACATGTATACAAGCACACATGCTGTTGTATACATGTACACACATGGAAAATCCACACAAATCATTTGAGTTTATCAATTCTGAAGCAGGACTTAAATATGACAAGAGCTGAATAATAAGATCTGGACTATATTCCGTATTCTGCTGTCACTCAACAAACAAATTTTATATCACCCATTCTCAAATTCAACCTTGCACATTTTGATGAGTGACAACAAAATAAAACTGAACCACAAAAGCTCTAGCCTATAATAACTGTCAAGTTTACTGCAGCATAGTCTAGTGACAGTATGGAGACTCCGCTCCATCAAAGACATATTATATATATATATATATATCAGCTAAATCAGTAAATAGTATGCAGAAGAGACAGACCACACTCACTGGACCCCAAATGGTCTTCCATTTTCAGGCGTCTGTCAGGAAGAATCAATTTCACCAAGCCCAAGCCCAAATTCTCCAGTGAGGGAGCACAGGAGGTGGGTGGTATCCCATCATGAATATTCCATGCTTACATTTCGAAACTAAGCTACTTGTTACTGAAATGAACACCTGATTAATGCTAATAAATTCAGCTTTAAGTTTAACTCTCTCCATACGAACGGCGAAAGAGACAACGTTAACAGCGTTTCACCCCAATTACCACCATCAAAATATTACAAGCGGAAGGCTCTTACACTGAAGAGGTGAATGTTGACAAAGAATACCACAATTCTGATGACGGAAGCTAAAGGTTGGGTCATTCAGACAACCACTGGACATCCAAGGTGTCTGTGTAGAGGAGAAGAGAGGACTGGCCGTACTGAGTGAGTTAAAACTGACAGTGACTGGGAACATCCTGTAAGCTGACTTATGTGTTCATGACACTAATGAGACAGGTGTGACTGACATTTACATTCGATGATAGTGTAAAATTGAGATCCTTTGTCTCTTCCATACATATTTCTTTTCGATAGTTCTATCTTGGTCCGTTGACAGCGAAAAACAGTCAAGTACTATGAACATTTTCATGTGCTAATGTTCGATTTCTAGATCCTTGCTTGCGTTATTATTCAGACTTACAAAGAAAAATTGACTTGTTGATTTGTAAATTTGCTTGTTTGCTAGACATTGCTTTTTCTGTTTATTTTTTACATTAATTTTTTTCATATGGCTTGTGTAAAAAATGTATAGTGAGTATCGTTTAAATGTCCGGGCTCATGAAATATACTTTTTACCTTGCAGTGTGTCAAGGAATGAAGTCCTACATATTTCATTCTTTTCATTGGTGTTAATCATGAATGCTGACAACATAAAACAATATAATAGATAAGAATATATGAACAATTGGTCAGTGATAATGCTATCTTATTCTTAGTCATGGTGATTCATTAACTGATTTTGTGATGAGATATATATGTAATGAGACCATAGGACCTATAAATTTGCTGATCACACCACTTGCACAGAATGCCTGGCATGTATCTTATCGTGAATATTCAGAATAACATGCTCAACTTGTACAACTTCCTTAAGTTAAGGCCATGCATGACCATTGACACCACCCACTGAGCTAGCACACACACACACACACACACACACACACACACACACACACACACACACACACACACACACACACACACACACACACACACACACACACACACACACACACACACACACACACACTGAGAGGGAGAGAGAGGGGGAAGGAAGGACAGACAGACAGACAGACGGAGAGACAGAGAGTTAGAGAGAATACTGACTTAATCTTCAAAAGTAAAACCTGGCAGATCAGAGGGAAAAGAATCAAGGCCTGTTTAGTGAGAACACACCTGATTCACTTTCACTCACCATTAGAAAATCAAAATATCCCAATTCTAACTTAAAAGGAAATCAAGTAATGATGTTTAAAAAACAACAATATAAATAACATTGTACGTAAACTATACTGTAACACACACACACACATTATTCCATCAAATATCATTTCATAATCAAGGAATTGAAAATTCCACACTCATGATGTCAACTGGTGAAATGAGAGGAGACAAAGGACATCCTGTCAAAGTAGGTCATGTCTGACTTGATCATTGATTGTAACTGACTGCTGATGTCCACTACAATCAATTGACTGCTGATGTCCACTATCATCCTGAGATGAACAACGACTGGGGAATTAATACTGAGTGGGAGAGGAGAGAGACAGAGACAGAGAGAGAGACAGACAGAGACAGAGAGAGAGAGAGAGATCCATAGAAAATATCCACTGGTACTTCCTTCTAGTGTCTCCATGGTCCAATGAAATCTACACAACTGGGGTGTGTTTGGAGGGAAGTTTTGCAGGACTAGGAAGTTGTCCACAACACTGCATGACTAAGTGCACTTGAGACATGTTGATACTCCCATTTGGGAGATGGACGAATGGTGATTTTGCATGTAAGCATACTCCCTTTCTAGCTCTATCACACACACACACACACACACACACACACACACACACACACACACATTATGTCCAGTATTATTTGGTATTTTACGTGTAGTGCTGACCCTATTCAGAGCGTGGACTGGATGAAAAAAAAAAGTGCTTCTATTATCCTCTTCTGTCCCCCACCTCCGCCCTCTCTCTCTCTCTCTCTCTCTCTCTCTCTCAGCTCTAAGTAGTTAACGACAACGATCGAGAGTTTGGTTTTAACTCGCGAGTTTCGGACAACCGATGACGAAATTACTTACCTTGCTGTAAAGAATTAAATAAAAACCTAACGAGCAGATTCCCAAACACCCACCCATCCACCTCTCCTCTCCCTCGTGCCCAGCACTCACCAGACGACGCCGAATGCTCCGTAGCCGATAGGTTTGTCTGGCTCTGCTGGTTCCACGGGCTGGACGACAGAATATCCTCGGTGCATGACTGTTGTGTGGGGTGCGACGTTGCCGATTGAGGAACGAATAACTTCAGGATTATAGTCAACAACAACGGGCTGCCGACCTGTGTTGACAAAATCCACACAGTTGGGCTTCATAATGGACGTGGAATCGCTCACGTAGCAGACGAACTTTTTTTTTTTTTTTCAACACAGGTAAGGTGAAGGCAAAGTGATAGGAACTGGCAGATTTGACACTCTAACCATACCTCTCAGTCACATCTACTGACTTCTCTCCCTCTCTCACTCGGATGAGGATGAAGACTTTAAACTCCAACGACGAAAGACCCAGCATCCGAATGCAGTGACCAACCCGTAGCTGACTAAACACACCGAAAGCCTGAGTCACACGAGGAGAGTTCAACACACACCACACACACACACACACACCACAAACACAAATCACATGACCCAATCCCCCGGGCATGTTTCCCAGGGTGCAACAGTTCGGTATTTCCCTTTCTCCAAAAATGGACCACGAGTGTTGGAAGTTAACGATTTGTACGATTTGCGATGTTTCCGAGTGTTCAGCAACATCTTGGAATAATTTTGATTGATAAATATATTTTAGGATTACATTCGTTTACTTTTCCGGTTCTTTTGACGGTCGGTTCAGCGCCGATAACTTTCAACACTAACACTCCCACCCCCACCATTCCCACGCATGACGCGTGGATTGCGAATCACGATCAAAACGTCACGCCTGTACTGCGTATTGCTACGTTTCTCCCAAAAAGCAATTCGTTCAACGTGTTGATTTTATTTTCATTACGTGTTTTTTGGGGTTTTTCTGGGGGGTGGGGGGTGGGTTGTTGTTTTTGTTCTTGTTTTGGGGGGTTTTTTGGTTTTGTTTTTCCCCCCAAGGTTCCGCTATACTCTAAATATTCCTTAAAGTCTGTCATGCTTTTTTATTTTTCCACCCGTCTTCCGAGTCCGTTATACCGTCTCAGTGGCTGTGGCAATCATGTAATCCTGCACCCCACACACTGCTGAACCGCAGATTCCATCACGTCAGTCGCCGACCAAAGGGAACCAGCTACTGTAGGCCTGTTGACGTTAGGTCGCCAGGAGTCCAGACACTAGAGGAGACCCTGCAATGTTGCTGAGTCACTTCGGTCGACGGTGGTGTTCTATTTTCATAATACCTGTTCTGATTTAACATAATATAGGTGTACTTTGGACACCTGGCCCCTATTAAGCCCTGTCTTACTGACTACTGACAATAATTGTTTGGTGTCATATACTGTACCGTGTCACTGAGTCAAACTTTGGTGGTGTTCTATATACTTAATGCCTGTTCTGATCAGTTTAACATATAGGTGTATATAGGTGTACTTTGGACACCTGGCACCTATTAAGCCCCGCCTTACTGACTACTGCAACTGATAACTGGTTAACTTTTTTTACAGAGCCAGACTTTAGTCTTCGTGAGTGGACCGCGGTTCACTTGTACTGTACACGGCGAGTGGGCTTTTACGTGTATGACCGTTTCAAGTTTACCCCGACATGTACAGTAGGCAGCCGGCATACTCCGCCGGTTTTCAGTCCCGGGGGCCGGGTACTGATGTCAGCCCGTGGAGCCAGAGTGAGCGCGGAGCGGCGGCTTCAGTTCCCGGCCCGAGCCTCGGCGTCAGTCAGTGGAGATCACCACCACGGCGTCCCTCAGTCCAACGACAGACCGACTTGCCGATACTGAACACCTCAGAGACTCGGGACCCCGGCGCGGCAACTGACCTCAAACATAGAACCGCTGAAGTGAAGGCCGGAGAACTTTCCTTTACAGTGATATTACCGCCGGTGGCACCCGACCGGCTGACTCGGGTCACTGACGGCTGCTGACGTACTGTGGCCACTAGAGAATTACAACTCTAGACATACCTATATTACTATCATTCATCACACTAAGTTACATTCAGTCCACCATGCATTATTCGTTTCATTATCCATCATCTTTTTCATTAAGTTTCAGACACATTGAAGACCCAGTTTTTGTCATTGCTTGAATCCGTGCAAATAAAGTGTTGGTGAAAGCAAAGAGTTGTCGGACTTATTTAGCCACCGGCTGCATGAGAGCACCGCGACATGCCGAAAGGCTACTGACTTTTTCATGATGATGATGAAGGTGAAAATGGTGGTGATGTTTCTAGTTCAGAGGCCCATTTTAGGTTTGACAATTACTTTTGAAGTCTGTACTCTAAACTTCCTTTCATATGATATCCCGGCGTTAACCAGGCTCTGGCAAGGCCTTGCCTCTCTTGTTCTTCTTTTTTTTTTTTTTTTCCTTTTTTTTTCTCAAGGCCTGACTAAGCGCGTTGGGTTACGCTGTTGGTCAGGCATCTGCTTGGCAGATGTGGTGTAGCGTATATGGATTTGTCCGAACGCAGTGACGCCTCCTTGACTCCAGCTACTGGCAGTCGACACAGAATAACTTGACTGAGAGACAGACACTTGTAACAGCTGCCGCCTGCCGGTACCGGGGTCCGGTCCGGAAACAAACTATTTGACTGAGCAGCACTGACCGTGTGACACCCCGGCATCCGGCGTGAATTGGATGATTCTTGACTGTGTGGGCCCAGACTTCCCGCTTAAGCTCATAGTCACAGCACACTTAAGAACGGCGAAAAGAGACGACGTTAACAGCGTTTCACCCCAATTACCATCATCAAAATATTGCAAGTGGAAGGCTCTAAAACTGAAGAGGTGAATGTTGACAAAGAATACCACAATTCTGACGATGGAAGCTAAGGGTTGGGTCATTCAGACAACCACTGGACATCCGAGGGGTCTGTGTAGAGGAGAAGAGAGGACTGGCCGTACTGAGTGTGTTAGCTCGGTCGAGGTAGGAGCCGCGGACCGCAAGCCGGACAAAAAAACGTCTGCCGCGGCTCAGCCGGATGGGAATCGAACCCGCCGCCGAATCCTAGTCCCGGACCTCACGGTCCAGCCGCAACGGACGCTAACCACTTCGCCACGGCGGCGGGTTGGGGTAAAACAACAACCCGTGTTTGTTTCTCAGTTTAGTCCATTCGTGTATCTACTGATTAATCGCGGGTTGATCTTTTGACAACTTATTTCTCACCAGAGCAGCAATCACTTGATTGATAATTAACTGTGTACCTCGAGTCTGTGCAGTTAAACGGGGATGTGGGCGTTGGGAGTGTTTTATTAAATAATCTGTTCTTCAGTATTTAAAAAAAAAAAAAAAAAAAATTAGAGAAACTTGCGCAATGATGGGCCAGATTTGATGATAGGGAGGAAACACGGGGGCCGGGCGGGTGTGTGTGTGTGTGTGTGTGTGTGTGGGAGGGGGGGGGGCAGATAGAAAAGTTGTGTGTGTGCACGGTGTGCGTGTGCACGGTCAAGTCAAGTCAAGTCAAAATGATCTTTATTGAGGGTAAAAGAATAAGCTTATACAGCTTTTTTACATCCTGCCCTCTTAAAAAAAGAGAAGAAATTTTTTTTTTTTTTAAATTTAAAAGGGAAGAAATGGGGGAAGTGGGGGTCTGGAAAAGATATATGAAAATAAACAATTACAAGAAATACACAAAAATTCTACCGAGAACAACAACAACAACAACAGAAATAATACAAGCGTAAAAAGCAATAAATTTACATATGATACTGACACGATTACAACATGCAATGCGACACTCTTACATCATTAACTTAATTCAGGAAGAAAAGAGAGAGAGGAAAAACGAGAGAGAAAGCTACATATATATACATACACACACACACACACACACACACACATATATATATAGAGAGAGAGAGACAGAGACAGAGAGAGAGAAATAGACAGATGGGTAAAGGTAACAGTCGAGAGATGGAAAGGAGACAGAAAGTCAGAAGGACAGAGAAGGTTTAAAGTTAGAAAAATAGACAGACAAGTATATAGACAGCAGATACAATGATAGTCAAATCGAAGGATCAAGGGATCATATTTTTTCCATCAAATATTTCTTAAGTGCTTTTTTGAATGGTTGCTTTAGACGACATGACTTTAAAGAAGGAGGTAAACCATTCCATATCGTTCCCCCAGAATATGTTAAACTAGATTTATATAAATTGTTTCGGGGTCGTGGAAAAGATAGTTTGTGAGTGTGTCTATTTTCATTAGTGATAAAATTCTGGGTTATTTTCT
>NC_134904.1:5373724-5381224 GCF_041734735.1 Babylonia areolata | reverse complement strand
AGGAGAAGAGAGGACTGGCCGTACTGAGTGAGTTAACTGAGTCAAGTTATCACTATGTCGGGTCCAAAATCTGCCTCTCGGTTTATTTCGCTCGTTCTTCGGTGTCACTGAGGTTTTTTAAAATTTTTATTATTTATTTATTTTATATATATATATATATCAAGTTCTTCTTCTTCTCTGATCTGT
The DNA here is from genome assembly GCF_041734735.1 of Babylonia areolata. Taxonomy (NCBI): domain Eukaryota; kingdom Metazoa; phylum Mollusca; class Gastropoda; order Neogastropoda; family Buccinidae; genus Babylonia; species Babylonia areolata. The sequence continues at coordinate 5,381,038 of NC_134904.1, read as the reverse complement.
TATTAATATTATTATTATTATTAGGTATACTACTACTACTACTACTCAATCTCTGTCTCACACAGAATAAAGTATAAGATCAGCACTCTATATGTCAGTTATAAATGTATTCACAAATCTGCCCCTTCCTATCTTTGTGGCTGCCTTCACCTCATCTCGCTCTCTACGATCGGCTTCCAGTCGGATCATGTCCCCTCTGTTTACGCATACCCAGATTCAAACACTCCACTGTTGGACGCCGTTCTTTCTCAGTCTGTCTCTGGACCTTGCATTTGGAATGAACTTCCTCTTTCGCTTTGTCAGGTCTCCGCACTCAGCTCTTTCAAGTCTGGTCTTAAAACCCACCTCTTCACAATGAGATAGCCTCCCTCCCCTGCCTCTTCCTTGTCTTCAGTTTCTTCAGTTTTAGAGTTATGCATGCATGTAAATGACTGACTGGATGTGAAAGCGCTTAGATTTGTCTCTGCATAAGATTCAGCGCTATATAAATACTATTATTATTATTATTATTATTACTACTACTACTACAACTGCTGCTGCTGCTGCTGCTACAACTACTATCATCATCATCATCATCAATCTATCTATTAATTTTTGTCGTGTCCATCTGTTGTTTTCTTGTTTGTTTGCCATTTGGTTGTAGATTACAAAAAAAAAAAGAAAAAAAAAAGAAAAAAAAGAAGAGTGTTATTTGATTTTGAACACTATCTGTTATCGTGATTATCATTGCTGTATTTTTCTACTCATCATGTGACTGAACCACCACACCCATATCACTGAATTGATTTAAACACAAATCTTGCAGTGGACAAACACGAACAAGCACTCACGCACGCACGCGCGTGCGCGCGCGCGCGCACACACACACACACACACACACACACACACACACACCGACACACACACACACACACACACACACACACACACACACCGACACACACACACACACACACACACACACATATACACACACACACACACGCTTGCTTGCTTTTAGAGTATGTAGATTGGTCTGTTTCTTTATTTTAAACCTTGATTTATGTCTCATTTACTTATAGTCCTATTCCATTCACTTGATATTTATTCATTTGTTTTTTCAGCAGACGGAAAGCTTATTTTCTTCTCTGCAGATACTTACATAACTGGGTATCATGTGATCTGCACGTGATACATGCAACCAATCAAACGTTGTCGCTCTTCTGCTTTCTCACTCGTTCCCAGGCGAAGGCGTAGCATGGTAGATAACTCCTACCCATGTCCAAAGAAGTTTCTGACAGTTTTGACAATCGTGAAACTTAACTTGTGTTAATCTCTGTCTGGAAAACACAAGGTGGGTAAACTTTGAATATTGCATATTCCATTTTGGAGGGTGCATGCAGGCGTATACATGCTGTTTCTTCTTAGACTCGTGAATTTTCCAAGTGTTTCAGATTGTAATTGAATTATTCAACAAATGACGGACCGATTTCATTCGTGACATGCAAACATTGCAGTATGCGTTTAGATAGAGAATGATAATCTAAAACTGAGGATTTATGATTTGACCGTCTGTTGCCACCTTCTTTTTTTCTCTGAGGGTCCTCCGTGTCGATGAAACTGCTGCGATTTAAGTTTTAGTTTTGAGATGTGAACATTCAGGTCAATCAGAATTAGCAGACGCCACTAGTTAGCAGATCTTCTGTCTTCTTTTATTTCTTCTTCATCTTCATCTAGAAGAAGGAGAAAGACAAGAGAAATTGTTACCGGATTACCTGCAGAAACGGCATTTTAGCTACCAATTTTGTTCTAAGGCCAATTGCCAAATCTCAAAGATACCTGTATGAGAATTGTGTTTCAAACCCACAAACAACCCATTCCACCACCAACAAAAATAAAATCACACATATGACATATGTGCTCACACACAAACGAACTCATGAAGACTGACAATTTATGGTTATTGTGTTTGTGGTTTTTCCTTTTATCTCTTTCCAATTTGATTTTCCAAATGCATGTGCACAGTATGTTTGTGCGCATATGTGTGCATGTGTCCATGTGTGTATGCATGTTGGGTGTTATATGATGATATTTGGATGCTGACACTGATGTTGGGAATATGCAGTTGAGGTGACTAATTGTTATTTGGGTGGAGGAAGGTTGTTTATCTATAGGCATTTCACTTGATATGAAACACAGTTTGTTTACCGTATATCTCACATTGACGGTCTGTCTTGTTCAGCTCTAACTTTGCATCTAATCTTGTACGGTCTTTTGACAGTGACCTAGTATCCATATCATTAACATTCTCTAGTCTACTACTCTTGTGACTGTGGCAAAGTGAAAGAACATGGCACTAATGGAAGATTAACCTGGGGAAGTACTTGTAGTTTTTTAGCCTAAAGTCCAGGTAATATTTGGAGGCATTCAGGATTGTAGTGTTTACCACATCAGAGTCCAGTTAATTCCATGTTTCCACAATAAAAGGAATTTCATATTCATAAAAATCATGTGTTAATTTGTATTTCTCGATTAGATCACCTCAGACAGTTCAATAAAGGTATAATGCATACTAGACAGTTTCAGGATTTTCAGTCATTCATACTCGGTATCTTGTAGTCCTGGAACACATTTTGTCGCTCTTCTTAAGACATCTTCAGTTTGGGTGTTGTTGTTTTTTTAAATTGTCTTTTTCCAGTTGTTGGCTCCAAGCACATTTTGCATATTCTAGAAGAGTAGCAGTAAACAAAAGTCTCATGGTATCAGCATCAAAGCACTCTTATGATCTCTTAATCATTAATGAGACCTAATATTTCATTTGCTTTGTTCACTTGGATTTCTGTGTGCTTTTAGAACTTAAGCTCACTATCTTTGTTGACTCCCAGAGTTATTCTGTGCTACTGTTTTTTGACCTGACTCTTCCTTTTTCACCTTGTTTCCTCATAGAATAATCACAATTCTGGTTTCTTTTGCCATGTCTTAATATACTACATTTGTCCAAATTGAATTTTAATGACCACTTATCTGTCCAGTCTACAAAATAATCTAGATCCTTCTGAAGAGACTCACAGTCTTCATTAGTAGAGACAGGACCTTAGATCTTGGTATCATCTGCATACATACTACACAGATTTTCTACCACATCAGGAAGATCATTGATAAACAGCAAATAAAACTGGCCCTAAAAGTAAAACACTGCCCTGAGGCTCTCTGCTGGTAACATATTTTCAGCCTGACATATTCAGGGAGAAATAGAGCATGAGATATCTTTACAGTGATTTGACAGTGTAGTTAATGTGTCTAAACTCCAGCTATTAATTATGAGGATTCTTATTCTAAAATTGAGAAGTGTTTTATTTTGCCAAACAAATAAATAACAGATATCAGTCTAGCTATCTTAGTTTATATTTTTTGTCTGTCTTCTTATGTATTTCATCATACTATGTGAATAAGTTGAAAGTTCTGTAAAAACCATTTTATGAACTTTTGGTACTTTTACATCATTTAATTACACCTCTGCTCTCCGCCATATTCTAAGTTTTGGTAAATGTATGCTTTCAGTAGAATAGGAAAGAAGATAGAGGCTGTGGAAAGACAATAAGTTGAATAACATTGGTCAGAAAAAAGGCCTAGGGATTCTCTTGACTTGCTGACAATAAGCATCAATATTCATGTATGTATGTATGTATAGGAAGATGAAAATGATGTAAGACCTTAGTGATATTCAGAGGCATGAGGACTCATCAATGGTAGGACAACAGAGATCCAAAACTCAAACTCAGCGATCTGCCCTCCTCTCTCACCTCCCTCTGCACAAGTCACGCAGTCACCCTGCAGTGCCCTCCTACTGCAACGTGCTTGGCAATAAGACTGCTGACTCCCTGGCAAACGAAGGCACTACAAAAGAGCAGATGGACAGGTCTTCCAGCTACTCTGAATCCAGGACCATCATTAAGGCCAAGCTGCAGAACAAGTGGAAGCAGCAGCATCCACGCCACAACAGAGCAGACCCGTACTACCTGCTGACTCACCGAGAGCAGGTAGCCATTTTCAGGCTCAGGACAGGCCACAACCACCTGAAACACCACCTATACACGAAACTCCGTATCGGCAACACAGAGCAGTGCTCCTGCATAACAGGCAGCCAGACAACAGAATATCTGCTGCAGTCCTGCCCACTTCACCAAGTGCTCCGAGAGAAAACTTGGCCCGACCCAATCCCAGTGGCCCGGAAGCTCTATGGAGGACTGGAGGACCTGCGTTGTACTGCCGCCTTCATTGAGGAGATGGGGGAATCCATCTGATAAATGACAAATGAGACAACAACAATCAATGTTAGGACAGTGACAAAATAGAATCATTTTTGTGAACTGTTGTATAACATATCAAAGAGCACGCAGTTTTGCTGATTTTCTCTGCATATTTATATATACTTATTGTTGAAATATTGATATGTACTCAATGTGTGTTTGTGTGTGTGTGTGTGTGTGAGAATGTGTGTGTCAAAGTGTGTGTGTCAAACTCTGTGTGTGTGTGATGTGGACCTGATATATATTACATGTTTATCATTATAATACATTTTTTGTATTGTCTTTCTGCAGGTGGATTGGACATGCTAGGATTTTCACAGAGGCTCACCCACAAAACGTCTAATTGGCCTTGGAATTAAACCTACAGCAGCCCACTCTGAGGCAGACATACACATCTGTCTGACAGATCACTTCATCACTGAGGATACCCAACAGCCAGAATGGTTTGTAAACGACGCATGCAGCGTCTACGATCACGCAACTGGCTAGCCATCATCATCGTCGTCGTATTGTTCCTTGGGATCTACCTGACTTACAGCACCTTAGCTGGCCACGATGCCAACTCTCGCCTTCGCACTTACTTCCCGACCATTCAGAAACAGGCCTTGCTGTCTGAGAAGATGGGTAAGAACATGGGCCTTAGTTCTGAAATCCTTCACTTCAGCAATCAACATCCGTTCATGTCACAGGATCCCAAACCCAATAAGAGAGTCCTGCACCAGGTGAACAGCCCTGAAGCAAGGATACAGGAGGTGCTGAGCCTATTGTACCCGCGGACGTGGGTGTCGGCGAAGGAGGCGGATGAGATGGCGATCGTGCTGAAGGACCGCATGCTGGAGCTGAACCTGAGCAGCCCCATGTCCTGCGGCGACATTGGCCACCACCAGCTGCAGGGCAGCCTGGGGTACTCGCGCCGCAAGTTTGTGGAGAGGCTGGACGTGCCGCGGAACAGCTACAGCTGGGCTGACCCCTACAACAACAATCATGGCTACCAGCAGCAGCAGCAGCAGGTAGCGATGATGGCCGTGAAGAGCCAGAGCGAGGACCCCATGACCCGGGGCTCCTGCCTGAAGGAGGTCCATGACATCGACTTCTGCAGCGCGGTGGGCAACTACCTGCTGATGCGGGAGGTCTTCCTGCTGCGCTTCCTGCGCCACCCCAACCTGATCGGGCTGCTGGGCTACTGCCTGCGGGGGGACGCCGTGTCACGGGAGCTGGATAAGAAGGGGGTGGTGCTGGTGCTGGAGATGGGGGTGCCCTTCATCCCCAGCCTCCTCTCTGCCCTGTCCTGGTCACGCAGAGTGCAGGTGAGTCAGTCAGTTGGTAGGTTGGGTCAGTCAGTCAGTAGGTCCAGCACTCAGCTTTTGTTAGAGACTGGCATCAGTGTTCAGCTGGGCCAACAATAAAAAGTGGGAGCCGCATGATCAATGGTTTCTCCACTGGGAATTCATTTACAGCATAAGTCTTTCTTTTTTTTTGTGAAGGCCTATGACTCTCAAACTAGGAGGCAGGACTGCACTGGCTCTTAGTGCTGCAGCCCTGGGTGGTAAGAGACCTTTGTAGACCAGCAAAAACTGTCCTTTAGCCTTATTGGCCGAGAGATGTAACTTGAGGCTGTAACTTTGGCTGGACACTCTCCACTGTTATAGAATAATCAAATTCTAGCCCAGATAGTCATGAGAGCAGTTGCCTCCTCTATCGTTCTGATTGTCATAACTGGACACAACTGACTTTCATACAGTGAGTCAGTCAGTCCACCACCCCAGGAAGCGGAAGTGTGAGGGCAGCTTTCCTTCTTTTTTTTTTATTTACTAGAAGAAAGGATGTAATTGTAAATATATTAAGGATTGAATAGACAGAGAAATAAATAAAAAAAATGAAGAAAGGAATTGGGTAATGTGTTTATGTAAGTCTGCTTATGTAGTCTGTATATATGTATGTAGTTATGTATCCATGTACATGTATGTTTACGGATAGCTTTCTCAGCTAGATTTTGTGTTTGGCATTCATTACTGTAGAAATGTCTTTGAGTTTCCACTGCTGTACATCTACATGATTTAGGAAAGGTGTGTGCTGGATGCAAATGAGTGAGAGAACGAAAGTTTTTTCAACAGACAGCTGGTTTGATACACATATAGTGGATAGGTTTGTTGCCATCATCATTTGTGTCGTCTTCATCATGATCATCTGAATAGCACAAGCCTTAGAGTCTTAGACCTTGAAATCAGTAGATAGACCTTGAAATCAGTAGATCAGGAACTACAGGTGACCGAAACTGAGGGACCAGAACAAAACGCCTTTAACAAAATAAATCACATTCACAGGTTGATAGAAAGTTGATAACCTGTCAGTTAGATTTTCTCTTTCCCTCTCTCTCTCTCTCTCTTTCTCACACATACGGTGCCAACTAGTAAAGATTGTCCATTGTGCACAAATGCAGAAGAAAACGAATTACATTTCATGTTTTGTTGTCCAAAGTTATGTGAACTAAGGTATAATTTCATACCCCAGAAATATTAATCTCAGCCTTCTGTGTTTAAACTAGTTTTGCTTATGACATCACGTCGTGAAGAAGAAGTCAGACAGTTTGCAACTTATCTACACAAAGCATTCAAAATCCGGTCTTTTAGTTGTTCCTGATTATCAGTCTAGGTATTGTTTTGTTTTATTGTATCATATACTGTATGTCATAATGTTTTCGAAATAAGTTTACACACCACCCCTTCATAAGGGGCTAAGGCCTTTTTTGAATAAACCATCCGAATCCGAATCTTTCTCACACACACACACAGTGACACACACACACACACACACCACCGTGTTTCAAAAGTTCTCATTCAGGTGAAACCAGCCAGTGACTGAGCTCTTATTCAATGGGGCTGCGTGGGTTCGGTGCTTCAAACATTTTAGTGATACCCCTTTTTATTGTTAAATGTTCCGGCTCTTTCACCTACCCAGATCTTTTACAGATCATGTTGAGGCGTCTACTACACAGTCATAAAACACATAACTTCTTGAAGGTCTG
>NC_134904.1:5366224-5368724 GCF_041734735.1 Babylonia areolata | reverse complement strand
AATGATTGTTTGGAGAACGTTGACGTTGGTGGGAATGATTGTTTGGAGAATGTTGACATTGTGAGAATGATTGTTTGGAGAACGTTGACGTTGGTGAGAATGATTGTTTGGAGAATGTTGACGTTGGTGGGAATGATTGTTTGGAGAATGTTGACATTGGTGGGAAATGTTTGGAGAATGTTGACATTGGTGAGAATAATTGTAAGTGGAATGTTGACTTTGGTGGGAATGTCTTGTTTGGAGAATGTGGACATCGGTGGGAATGATTGTTTGGAGAACGTTGATGTTGGTGGGAATGATTGTTTGGAGAACGTTGATGTTGGTGGGAATGATTGTTTGGAGAACGTTGATGTTGGTGAGAATGATTGTTTGGAGAACGTTGATGTTGGTGAGAATGATTGTTTGGAGAACGTTGACGTTGGTGAGAATGATTGTTTGGAGAACGTTGATGTTGGTGGGAATGATTGTTTGGAGAATGTTGACATTGGTGGGAAATGTTTGGAGAATGTTGACATTGGTGAGAATAATTGTAAGTGGAATGTTGACTTTGGTGGGAATGTCTTGTTTGGAGAATGTGGACATCGGTGGGAATGATTGTACAGAAACGTTAACGTTGACACTGTTGGGAATGATTGTATGGAAACGTTGACATTGGTGGGAATGATTGTATGGAAACATTGACACTGGTGGGAATGATTGTTTGGAAACGTTGACACTGGTGGGAATGATTATTTGGAAACGTTGACACTGGTGGGAATGATTGTATGGAAACGTTGACACTGGTGGGAATGATTGTTTGGAAACGTTGACATTGGTGGGAATGATTGTATGGAAATGTTGACACTGGTGGGAATGATTGTTTGGAAATGTTGACACTGGTGGGAATGATTGTTTGGAAATGTTGACACTGGTGGGAATGATTGTATGGAAACGTTGACACTGGTGGGAATGATTGTATGGAAATGTTGACACTGGTGGGAATGATTGTTTGGAAACGTTGACACTGGTGGGAATGATTGTATGGAAACGTTGACACTGGTGGGAATGATTGTATGGAAACGTTGACACTGGTGGGAATGATTGTTTGGAAACGTTGACACTGGTGGGAATGATTGTTTGGAAACGTTGACACTGGTGCGTTGGTCTGGAGAACATTGACATTGGTGAGAATTGTTTGGAAATGTCGACATTAGTGAGAATGGATTGGAAACATTGATGTTGGTGAGAATGGCTTGGAAATGTGGGCATTGGTTAGAGCAGTTGTTTGGAGAACGTTGACACTGGTGCGTTGGTCTGGAGAACATTGACATTGGTGGGAATGGTTTGGAAATGTGGGCATTGGTTAGAACAATTGTTTGGAAACGTTGACACTGGTGCGTTGGTCTGGAGAACATTGACATTGGTGAGAATTGTTTGGAAATGTCGACATTAGTGAGAATGGATTGGAAACATTGATGTTGGTGAGAATGGCTTGGAAATGTGGGCATTGGTTAGAGCAGTTGTTTGGAGAACGTTGACATTGGTGAGAATGGTTTGGAAATGTGGGCATTGGTTAGAACAATTGTTTGGAGAACGTTGACAATGGTGGGAATGGTTTGGAGAACGTTGACATGTTTGGAGAAAGTTGACAATGGTGAGAATGGTTTGGAGAACGTTGACATGTTTGGAGAACATTGACAATGGTGGGAATGGTTTGGAGAACATTGACATGTTTGGAGAACGTTGACAATGGTGGGAATGGTTTGGAGAACATTGACAATGGTGGGAATGGTTTGGAGAACGTTGACATGTTTGGAGAACGTTGACATGTTTGGAGAACGTTGACAATGGTGGGAATGGTTTGGAGAACGTTGACATGTTTGGAGAACGTTGACAATGGTGGGAATGGTTTGGAGAACGTTGACAGTAGTGAGAATGGTTTGGAGAACGTTGACAATGGTGAGAATGGTTTGGAAACATCGACGTTGGAGAGAATTAAAGGACAATGAAACTGGGAGAGTGATTTAGTAATGATTAATAAACAAAAACAAAAAAAGAGTGGTAACTCTCTTCATACTTCTTTATTGTCTGTTAACCTTTAACTCTACTGACAATGCTTTTGAAATTTTCTTGCAAGTCCATAGTTCTCTTTAACTTACGGTAGTTTTAGTCTGTCACCGCTATAGGCTGCTATAGTTGACAAGACTTTGTACTGTATATGTATATGTATGTATATGTATATATATATATATGTGTATATGTGTGTGTATATATATATGTATATGTATGTATGTATCTATGTGTTTGTGTGTATGTGTGTGTGATATATGTGTATATATATGTATGTATGTGTATGTATGTGTGTATATAATATATATATATATATATATATATATATATATATGCGTGTGTGTGTGATATATGTGTATATATGTGTGTGTGTGTGTGTGTGTGTGTGTGTGTGTGTGTGTGTGTGTAAAAATATTATAAAAAAACAATAAAAAGATAGATAGATATATAT
>NC_134904.1:5326224-5361224 GCF_041734735.1 Babylonia areolata | reverse complement strand
AGAAAAACGAAGTATTTTCATTTGTTTTTTCTTTGTTGTTTTTTTTTGTCCTCAGATCGTGGCTGGAGGAAGTGGGCAGCAGCTGTTCCGGCGGCTGGATGCGTCCAACTTCCCGGGGCTGTACGACTACGTGTGCCCCCACACGCGGGTCCACTGGGGGTGTGTGCTGGTGGTGGAGAGCGTCCAGGCCGCCATGGACTGGTGCGCCACCGACCCCACCTGTCGCTCCTTCGTCGCCTTCTCCTCGCACCCGGAGGACAGCGGTCAGTGGGGGCCTGGGGCTGATGATATGGATACTGATATAGTGCCTGTCTACGGTGGGAGACCAGGCTCTAAGTGCTTTACAGCGTCGGACTGTCAATCTGAGGGTCCCGGGTTCGAATCACGGTGACAGCGTCTGACGGGTGAAGGGTGGAGATTTTTACGATCTCCCAGGTCAACATATGTGCAGACCTGCTAGTGCTTGAACCTCCTTCGTGTGTTAATGCAAGCAGAAGATCAAATACGCACGTTAAAGATCCTGTAATCCACGTCAGCGTTCGGTGGGTTATGGGAACAAGAACATACCCAGCATGCACACCCCCGAAAATGGAGTATGGCTGCCTACATGGCAGGGTAAAAACAGTCATACACGTAAAAGCCCACTCGTGTGCATACGAGTGAACGTGGGAGTTGCAGCCCACGAATGGAGAAGAAGAAGAAGAAGTAAGTGTTTTACAAACGCTTGAGGCATTTGCATGACAGGTTGCCTTCTTGGGCAGAGCTGACTGTCGGCTGCCATTTGGGCGCTCATCATTCGTTTCCTGTGTCTCACAGTAAGGTTTCAATGAGGCACACATATTCACTCATACAGACATACAACGTTTTACGTGTATGACCATTTTGTTTATGTGCATGCTGGGGTATGTTCTTGTTTCCACAACCCACCGAACATTGACATGGATTACAGGATCTTTAACTTGTGTATATGAGCTTTTGTGTGCTTATACACATGAAGGGAGTTCAGGCACTGACAGGCCTGCACATATGTTGAACTGGGAGATTGGAAAAATCTCCACCGTTTACCCACCAGGCGCCCGTTAACCAAGATTTGAACCCAGGATCCTCAGATTGAAAGTCCAACGCTTTAACCACTCGGCTATTGTGCCTGTCAGTGGAGGGGTGTTTGATGATGATCCTACCGGTGGATAGCGGTCAGTCAGTGGTGGGGGGTGGGGTGGGGTAGTGGGGTGGGGTTCTCAAGTGGCACTGACTATGACTGTTAGATGGTTTAGGTTGGTTGGGGGTGGGGTGGGGGGGCATTCTTGTGTGGGGCAATGACTGTTTGTTGACTATTATCATTATTATTATCATCATCATGGTTCTTCTTCTTCTTCTGCGTTCACTCGTATGCACACGAGTGGGCTTTTATGTGTATGACTGTTTTTACCCCGCCATGTAGGCAGCCATACTCCATTTTCGGGGGGGTGCATGCTGGGTATGTTCTTGTTTCCATAACCCACCAAACGCTGACATGGATTACAGGATCTTTAACGAGCGTATTTGATCTTCTGCTTGCATATACACACGAAGGGGGTTCAGGCACTAGCAGGTCTGCACATATGTTGACCTGGGATATCGTAAAAATCTCCACCCTTTACCCACCAGGCGCCGTCACCGTGATCCGAACCCAGGACCCTCAGATTGACAGTCCAATGCTTTAACCACTCGGCTATTGCGCCCGTCATCATCATGGTTCGATGCTCGGCTTATATCGGTTGACATAAACTCACACAGTTTGGGCCAACAGCAAAGTGAGAGCTGTATGATCAGTAGTTTCTTCACTGCCATAGGAAATATCATTTACAGCTCGAGCCTGTTTGTGGAGGACTACAACTCTCCAAGATTAGGAGGCAAGATTGCTCTGGCACTTAGTGCTGTAGCCTTGTGGGCTGGTTGGCCTTCTGGTGACCATTCTCCCATTGCCGACTGTCCTGAAGCCATTGTGGATGAGAGAGTGGGGGATGTCACCTGGGCAAGACACTCTCGGCTATAATCAAAATTCTTGCCCAGACAACTCTGGACAGCAGTTACCTCCTCTGCTGTTCTGATGGTCATAGTCGGACATGACTGACTATCATGGTAAGCAGATGATACAGATTGACATTAGGGTATTTTGGTGATTTAAAAAAAAAAAAAAAAATTTTTTCGGTTGTGAGACACGCACTGTACCTCAGTGCCACATGGAGACCCTGACTCTAGCTGCAGACTTTTCATTATCACCGTCATCATCATCATCATATCATCATCTCATCATCGTCATTGTCATTGTCGTCATATAATCATCATTATTGTTGTAACTGTCTATCACTATCGTTAGTTCATGATTGATGTTGTTATTATCATTATTATTATATCATGGCCTTCATCATCATCACGATATCATCATCATCATCATACTATCATAATTACCACCATCATCATCATCATCATTGACGTCGTCATCGTTGTTGTCGTCGTTATATGATTATCAGTATTGTTGTAACTATCTATTACTGTTATTAATTCATGATTGATGTTGTTGTTATTATCATTATTATTATATCATGGCCTTCATCGTCACCATGATATCATCATCATCATCATCATACTATTATAATTACCATCATCATCGTCATCATCATCGTTGTCGTCGTCATCATATGATTATCATTATTGTTGTAACTGTCTGTCACTATTATTAATTCATGATTGATATTGTTGTTATTATCATTATATCATGGCCTTCATCTTCATCATACTATCATAATCACCACTACCATCATCATCATTATCATCATACTGTCATAATTATCACCATCATCATTATCATCATCATGTGTGTGTGTGTATGTGTGTGTGTGTGTGTAGTCACATTTTGGTGTGTGTATGTGACATAGATATGATGTTTTATGTTAACAAAAGCGTTTTTGTAAAGCACCTAGAGCAGATTTCTGGATAGTGTGCTATATAAGTATCCATTATTATTATTATTATTATCATCATCATCATATCATCATCGTCATCATATTATCATAATTACCACCATCATCATTATCATTATACCATTGTGATCACCACCACCACCATCATGATCATCAACACCATCATCATACCATCATAATCACCTCCACCATCATTATCATCATACCCATCATAATCACCACCACCATCATTGTCATACCATCAGAATGGCCACTATTACCATCATACTACCACCACCATTATCATCAGCATCATGCCATCATAATCACTACATCATCATCATCATCATCATCATACCATCATTTTCACCACCACCATCTTTATGCCATTACAATCACCACCACTGTCATCATCATGCCATCATAATCATCTCCACCACCATCACCATACTATCACCACCATCAGCACCAGCACCATCATCACCACCACCACCACCGTCATCATCATACCGTCATAATCATCTCCACCACCATCACCATACTATCACCACCATCAGCACCAGCACCATCATCACCACCAACCACCACCGTCATCATCATACCGTCATAATCATCACCACCACCATCACCATACTGTTACCACCACCATCAGCACCAGCACCATCATCACCACCAACCACCACCGTCATCATCATACCGTCATAATCATCACCACCACCATCACCATACTGTTACCACCACCATCAGCACCAGCACCATCGCCACCACCACCACCACTGTCATCATTATACCATCATAATCATCACCACCACCATCACCATACTGTCACCACCACCATCAGCACCAGCACCATCGCCACCACCACCACCACTGTCATCATTATACCATCATAATCATCACCACCACCATCACCATACTGTTACCACCATCAGCACCAGCACCATCATCACCACCAACCACCACCGTCATCATCATACCGTCATAATCATCACCACCACCATCACCATACTGTTACCACCACCATCAGCACCAGCACCATCATCACCACCAACCACCACCGTCATCATCATACCGTCATAATCATCACCACCACCATCACCATACTGTCACCAGCACCATCAGCACCAGCACCATCAGCACCAGCACCATCGCCACCACCACCACCACTGTCATCATCATACCGTCATCATCATCACCACCACCATCACCATACTGTTACCACCACCATCAGCACCAGCACCATCATCACCACCAACCACCACCGTCATCATCATACCGTCATAATCATCACCACCACCATCACCATACTGTCACCAGCACCATCATCATCACCACCACCACCACCACCTTCATCATCACGACCACCCATGTTCACCATCACGATGTGTGTGTGTGTGTGTGTGTGTGTGTGTGTGTGTGTGTGGTGGGGGGGCAGGCAAAGTGGCGGTGGTGTTCAAGAACAACAACGTGGGGGAGCCCAAGGTGAGCGCGGGCACCACGCTGTACCTGCTGCGTGACGACATCCCCCAGCCCCAGGTCCATGACGGCCAGGAACCCCCCCTGGGCAGGGACAGGGCTCAGGAGACACCGGCACCACCACCACCAGCTGCAGCACCAGGAGGAGAAGCTGGAGGAGCAGCAGCAGCAGGAGCAGGAGGAGGAGGAGGAGCAGTGGTGGCAGCAGCAGCACAAGAAGAGGAGGGAGACAGCGCTGCAGAGAGCAGTATCGTCGGCCACAGGGACAAGTGGTGAGTGGGTTACTCGTTTCTCTCATTCTCTCTCGCCTTGACTACTGTAACTCTCTATTGTCTGGTTTGCCTGCTTCATCCATTCAGTCCCTTCAGCGCATACAAAATTCTGCTGCCCGACTCATCCTCAGAAAGAAAAGATCTGAGCACATCACTCCTCTTTTGCAACATCTCCACTGGCTCCCTGTCTCACACCGAATAAAGTACAAGATCAGCACTCTATGCTACAAATGTATTCACAAATCAGCCCCTTCCTATCTCTGTGGCTGCCTTCACCTCTACACTCCATCTCGCTCGCTACGATCGGCTTCAGATCCACTCCACTTACGCATACCCAGATTCAAACTCTCGACTGTTGGCTGCCTTTCTTTCTCTGTCTCTGGACCTTGCAATTGGAATGAACTTCCTCTTTCACTTCGTCAAGTCTCCACACTCAGCTCTTTCAAGTCTGGCCTTAAAACCCACCTCTTCCGAAAGTAGCCTCCCTTCCCTACCTCTTCCTTGTCTTTAGTTTCTCCAGTTTTAGAGTTATGTGTGCGTGAGAATGACTGGTGCGAAAGCGCTTAGGTTTGTCCATGCACAAGATTCAGCGCTATATAAGTACCATTATTATTATTATTAGAGTGGGTGGGGACGTATTAAGGAGGCTGGTTTGTGTTCGGATTTATTGCCACACCCATCATCTGCACCATTTTTTGTTGTTTTTTTGACGGGCTGAGTGGTTAAAGCATTGGACTTTCGATCTGAGGGTCCCGGGTTCGAATCTCGGTGACGGCGCCTGGTGGGAAAAGAGTGGAGGTTTTTCTGATCTCCCAGGTCAGCGTAGGTGCAGACCTGCTAGTGCCAGAACCCCCCTTCGTGTGTATACACAAGCAGAAGATCAGATACGCACGTTAAAGATCCTGTAATCAGTGTCAGTGTTCGGTGGGTCATGGAAACAAAAACATACCCAGCATGCACACCCCCAGAAGCGGAGTATGGCTGCCTACATGGGGGGGTAAAAACAGTCATACATGTAAAAGCCCACTTGTATACATGTGTACGAGCTAATTCTGAAAAAAGTATCCATGGCAACAAAAGGGTTGGCCTCTACTACTAATTCTGAAAAAAGAATCCATAGCAACAAAAGGGTTGGCCTCTACTGCTAATTGTGAAAAAAGAATCCATAGCAACAAAAGGGTTGGCCTCTGGCAAAATTTCTGATAAAGAAATGCACTCTGACAGGTACGCAAATACATATGCATGCACTCATGGCCTGACTAAGCGCGGTGGTTTTATGCTGCTGGTCAGGCATTCGCCTAGCAGACGTGATGTAGCGTACATGGGTTTGTCCGAACGCAGTGACACCTCCTTGAGAAACTGAAAGTGAAACTTTGAGCTGGTGGATAAGCACTGTATGAATGCACATCATTCTTCTTCTTCCTAATCATTATTAGTATTATGATAATATTCTCATCATTATGGCAGTCTGTTAATCACTGGTATTGACTGAACGCAGTGACACCTTCAGAAACTGAAAGTGAAACTAGGAGCCACGGCGTAAGTGCTACATATATGCACACCATTCTTCTTCTTTTTCTTCCTCTTCCTTTTATCTTTATCATCATTAAGATGGCAATCTGATAATCACTGGTACTGATCTTGTTGTCGTACTGCTTGAGTTTCTCAAATTCTTTTCATCGTTCCTCTGAATATGTGTGCGTGCGTGCGTGTGTGTGTGTGTGTGTGTGTGGACAGGGAGGGAAGGAAGGAGGACCAGGGGGGCAAAGAAACCACCAAGGCTGACCCCTGGGCCAGGGCCAAGGAGGTGGAGGCATGCGTACTACGTGTGCAGGAGGCTCAGGAGGAGGCGCTGCGCAGCCGCGAGAAGCGGCTCATGTCGGCCATGGGAATGAAAAGTGGGTACATCCTGGCAGGCGTTTTCTGGAACCGTGTTTGTCAGGTTGAGGGTTATGGAGGGGGTTTGGGGGGCTTGGATGTCTGGGGGGGTGTCTGCGCATGTGTGTGTTTGTGTGCACGCATTTTCATGCTTGTGTGAGCATGAGTGTGGGTGTGCGCTTAGCATGGTCCGTTTTAGTTCTTGTTTTGTTTCGACCAGAACGCTCAGTCGGTCACTCACTCAAGTCTTGCAGCCATTTGCCTTCTGTGAATTATATTTATTTATACCCTTCCCCTTCCCGCCCCCCCCCCCCCCCCCCCCCCCCCTGCCAAAAAAAAAACAAAAAAATCTGGGATGATTACCTAGAGTGGTGCCTTACTGGTAATACCTCTGCTTAGGAAGTGAGAGAATCTGAGCGCACAGTTCCGAATCCCATGCTCGCTACTACTTTTTTCCCCATCCACCAGACCTCCAGTCCTGGTCTGCATGCTAGTCATTTGGATGAGACGATAAAAAGATGTCCCCTCTGTGTGGCGTGCAGTTAGCACACATGAAGGAACCCATGGCGACAAAGGGTTGTCCATGGCAAAGTTCTGTAGACAATCTGCTTTGATAAGAAAACAGAACACATTTGCTGGCAGGAAGGCAAGAGGTGGTGCTGCACTGTAGCAGTGTGCTCTCCCAAGGGGGAGCAGCCCCAATTTCTCACAGAGAAATCTGTGGTGACAAAGTTTAGTGACACAGCACAGCACAGCACAGCACACAACACAGCACACAGCACAACACAGCACACAACACAGCACAACACAGCACACAACACAGCACAGCACAACACAGCACACAGCACACAACACAGCACAGCACAACACAGCACACAACACAGCACAGCACACAACACAGCACAGCACAACACAGCACACAACACAGCACAGCACACAACACAGCACAGCACACAACACAGCACAGCACAGCACACGGCACAGCACAGCACAACACACGGCACAGCACAGCACAGCACACGGCACAGCACAGAACAATACTATGCAATACAGTACAATGCAATTCCATACAACACAACACAACACAACACAGTACTGTGCAGTGCAATACAACACAACACTACACTGCACTGCACTGCACTACAATCACCATGGGGATTCTTAGAGTGTTTTTGATTTTATTTGAATCAATTTAATTTGACAATGCAATGCAATACAACACAACACAACACAACACAACACTACACTACACTACACTACACTACACTACACTACACTACACAGTCACCATGTGGATTCATAGAGTGTTTTTGATTTCATTTGAATCGATTTAATTTGACAATGCAATGCAATACAGCACAACACAGCACAGCACAACACAACACAACACAACACAACACAATACTACATTGCACTACACTACACTGCAGTCACCATGTGGATTCATAGAGTGGTTTTGATTTCATTCGAATCGATTTAATTTGACAATGCAATGCGATACAACACAACACAGCACAATACTACACTGTACTACACTACACTACACTGCACTACACTATACTACAATCACCATGTGGATTCATAGAGTGTTTTTGATTTCATTTGAATCGATTTAATTTGACAATGCAATGCAATACAACACAACACAACACAACACAACACAATACTGCACTACACTACACTACACTACACTACACTACACTACACTCACCATGTGGATTCATAGAGTGTTTTTGATTTCATTTGAATCGATTTAATTTGACAATGCAATGCAATACAACACAACACAGCACAGCACAATACTACACTGCACTACACTACACAGTCACCATGTGGATTCATAGAGTGTTTCTGATTTCATTTGAATCGATTTAATTTGACAATGCAATGCGATACAGCGCAACACAACACAGCACAATACTACACTGCACTACACTACACTACAGTCACCATGTGGATTCATTGAGTGTTTTTGATTTAATTTGACAATACAATGCCATACAACACAACACAACTCAATGTGGTGACAGGCAAACTGGAGAGCGACTGGAAACGGTCAGTGCTGGTGGAGAAGGTCTCCAGCTACTCCAGGCTCCGTGCGGTGGGGGCTGGGAGGGGAGGGAGAGGGGGCGGGGAATGGGGATGAAAGCCCCCAGGGGGGCTCGATGGTGGTCCATTTCAACACGTCCACTGCCGGCCACTCCCTGACGCAGGCCGTCTTCATGGTGGAGAGGGGCCAGCATATAAATCACGTCGCCTTTGCCGTGCTCTACGCCATCGACCGACTGCTTGGGGTGAGTAAAGGGGAGGGGGGCAAGGGTGTGTGTGTGTGTGTGAAAAAGGGACATTGGTCAGAATCATGTCAGCTTTTGCATTCCTGTGCATTGTAGAATGACTGCTTGTGGAGGGCGAGTAGGAGGGAGGAGAATGTGTGTGTGTGTGTGTGTGTACAGTGTGTGTGTGTACAGTGTGTGTGTGTGTGTGTGTACACAGTGTGTGAGTGTGTACAGTGTGTGTGTGTGTGTGTGTGTGTGTGTGAAAGGGAAATTGTCAGAATCATGTCAGTTTTGCCTTACGGTATGTTGTGGAATGACTGCTTGTGGAGGGTGGGTAGGGGGAGGATTAGATGTGTGTGTGTGTGTGTGTGTGTGTCGGGGGTGGGGGAGTTGGGGAGAGGCTTGGGGGTTTGTTAGGCCAAGCTGTATGCTCAGTTGTTTCTCCTCTACCATGGGAATTCTTTCACAGCTTAGTCTTCAGTGAAGGAGTATGACTCTCAAACTAGGAGGCAAGATTGCACTGGCTCTTAGTGCTGTAGCTTTGGGGCAAGTTGACCTTTA
Organism: Babylonia areolata; assembly: GCF_041734735.1. Lineage (NCBI taxonomy): Eukaryota > Metazoa > Mollusca > Gastropoda > Neogastropoda > Buccinidae > Babylonia > Babylonia areolata. Next base: position 5,351,819 of record NC_134904.1, on the reverse strand, counting down.
GGGACAATCCCTTCACCAACTGTACTAAAAAGCCCTCTTAGCTGAGAGTGTCGGAATCCAACTTGGGCACAACACTCCTCACTATAGTCATATTCTTGCCCGGATAGTGGGGACAGCAGTTGCCTCCTCTGCTGTTCTGATGGTCGTATGGTTGGGCTTACATACAGTTATTGTTTAACATAATTCATTTTATCTGTTCTGCCGTGTTTGCTGGGTCAAGCTGTACCACGTTCCGCCCACCAGTGAAGGGTTTCTGCGTGGGTCGGTGGTGACCAGGTTTGCCGGGAACAACACCTGGAATTCAGTGTTTGGACCCCTCACCCACCCTGACGGCTCTCTTAGAGGTGAGTGTTTGTGTGTGTGTGTGTGTGTGTGTGTGTGTGAGTGTGTGTGTGTTTGTCTGTGTGTGTGTGTGTGTGTGTGTGTAGGTGGTGGTGGGATTGTTGATATGGGTGCGTTGGGGGTGTCAGTGTGTGTGTGTGTGTGTGTGTGTGTGTGTGTAGGTGGTGGTGGGATTATTGGTATGGGTGGGTTGGGGGTGTTAGTGTGTGTGTGTGTGTGTGTAGGGGGTGGTGGGATTATTGGTATGGGTGGGTTGGGGGTGTCAGTGTGTGTGTGTGTGTGTGTAGGGGGTGGTGGGATTATTGGTATGGGTGGGTTGGGGGTGTCAGTGTGTGTGTGTGTGTGTGTGTGTGTATGGGGTGGTGGGATTATTGCCATGGGTGGGTTGGGGGTGTCAGTGTGTCTGTGTGTGTGTGTGTGTGTGTGTAGGGGGTGGTGGGATTATTGGTATGGGTGGGTTGGGGGTGTTAGTGTGTGTGTGTGTGTGTGTGTGTGTGTGTATGGGGTGGTGGGATTATTGGTATGGGTGGGTTGGGGGTGTCAGTGTGTGTGTGTGTGTGTGTGTGTAGGGGGTGGTGGGATTATTGGTATGGGTGAGTTGGGGGTGTCAGTGTGTGTGTGTGTGTGTGTATGGGGTGGTGGGATTATTGGTATGGGTGGGTTGGGGGTGTCAGTGTGTGTGTGTGTGTGTGTGTGTGTGTGTGTGTATGGGGTGGTGGGATTATTGCCATGGGTGGGTTGGGGGTGTCAGTGTGTGTGTGTGTGTGTGTGTAGGGGGTGGTGGGATTATTGGTATGGGTGGGTTGGGGGTGTCAGTGTGTGTGTGTGTGTGTGTGTGTAGGGGGTGGTGGGATTATTGGTATGGGTGGGTTGGGGGTGTTAGTGTGTGTGTGTGTGTGTGTAGGGGGTGGTGGGATTATTGGTATGGGTGGGTTGGGGGTGTCAGTGTGTGTGTGTGTGTGTGTGTGTGTGTGGAGGTGGCGGGGATAGTGGGATGGTTTGTATAGGTGGGTGGGGAGTTGGTTTGGGTGGGTGGGAGGGTGTGGAAGAGTGTGTGTGTGTCCAGGGGTGTGGGGGGATGTGTTCAGGGGAGGGAGGGGCTGGTGTGTGGGGGTGACGTGTTGAGTGGATGGATGGATGGATGTGTGTTTAGTGTGGGAGTGAGTTTTGTCTTGAAGGACGTGTGTTCTGGAGGGTGTGTGTGATGTGAGCCATTCTTCCAGTCTTTGAATCTACAGTGTGTCTGTGTGTGTGTGTGTGTTGTGTGTGTGTCTGTGTGTTTTTGTGTGTGTGTTTGTGTGTGTCAGAATACACCAACCTAAACTGGTGGTGATGTCAAATGGGGAGAAAAAAAAAAAAGCACTTGAAAAAATGACAAAAGAAAACCTCTTTTACTTTCAATCTCACCAGGACTGTTCGTGGCCAAGACCCCCAAGACAGTCAAGCCTGCCTCGCTGACCTTGCAGCCCCTGACCCGGCTGACCTCAGAGGTCAAGGCCTTCAACCAGACAGAGAAGTCGCAGCTGGAGTATGTGGTGCTGTTGTGGCTGGGCCACGTGGCCACACCCGACAACCTGCACCACGGAGTGAAAGGTTCGGCCCCCTGCCGTCTGTGGTTGTCTTGATGATAGTGATGATGATCTTCTTCTTCCTTCTTCTCGTTCGTCAGGTGGACACCCCAGTCTCCGCAGTGAAGGCAGCTAGCTGTGCACTTGCACGTCCTCCACACAGCTGTAGAGCTTCCTATGCCACTGGAGTTGGTTTGGGCCGGTACTACCTCCTTCCTGAGCACCTCATGAAGGGGGCAGGACTGCAGCAGGTGTTGTGTTGTCTGGCTGTCAGGGGCACCGTGCTGAGTGACCAGTGTGGAGTTAAAGTCTGGCGTCGACCGGAGGGAGCGGAGGAAGTGGAGAAGGCGGCGGGTTGGCGTTGTTGAGAGGGCCAGGAGTAGAGGGCCTAGAGTGTCAGCGAATCGATTGCGATCGCGCCTTAATTTTAGCACGATTCCCCAATCGAGCTACATAATTATGTGACCTGGTCGGAGACATAATTTGACAACAAACAAGAACGCTTGAGAATCGACAGACAGGCAGAAAATACGAAAAAACTTAGTTGTATGAAGAGCACAGGAACAGGAGTCATGATGGCTGCCGGAAAAAGAGGGCGCTAGCCAGCGGGACAAAGTGGAGGTTACCTACTTCCGGGAGGTTATCGGCCGTAGTTTCGTTTTCTCCGCATAGGCGGATAGTAGTTTGCACAGGACAGGAATGTCAGACCCCTGCCGGAGTCTGCACTAGTGGGGTCACAGTTAAGTATGTGTAATTAAAACGTAATTTTAGATAGAAAATTTCCTTTCAGGTGGGTGTGAGGCCTGTCCTGAGCCTGAACGCTGGCACCTGTTCCCGCCTAGTCAGCAGGTAGTAGGGGGTCTGTCCTTTTTTTTTGTGGCGTGGATGATGCTGTTGCAACCACTTCTTCTGTTGCTTGGCCTTGGTGATGGTCTTCACTTCTGAATCATGATGGTGATGATGATTATGATAAAAGTATGCAGGATAGACAGTCGTGTCTGACTATGACCACCAGAACAGCAGAGAAGGCAGCTGGTGTCCTGACTTTCTGGGCCAGAATTTGATCATAGTGCAGTGTGTCTTGTCTGTCACATCCCCACTCTCTTGGCCAAGAGGGTTTTAGTACAGTTTGGGGTTTGGATGGTGTTCCCAAAGGCCAGCTAGCCCCCTCCAAGGCCGCAGCACTGAGAGCCAGTGCAGTCTTGCCTCCTAGTTTGAGAGTCGTAGTCCTTCACAAACGACTTAAGCTGTAAATGAATTCCAGTTGCAATGGAGAAACCGTTGACCATACAGCTCCAGCTGTAAGCTTATGTCAGTATCTGAGATAAGCCAAGTGTTGAACCATGAAGATGGTAATATTGATGATTATAATCATAATAATCATAGTGATGATGATGGTGTTGGTGATGATGATTATGATGTTGGTGGTGGTAATGATAATGATAGTAACAGTACATGAAAACAGTGCTTTCAGACATCTCAAAGCGCTTTTTTTTTTACCAAATCAGTCAGGCTTTAAACAACACAAGAACATGCATGCACTCACGCACACATGCATGCATGCATGCACGCACGCAAGCACACACGCACGCATGCACATATATGACAGTGAGGTGGGCTGTGCAATCTGTGGCCCTCTTCATAATGATGATGATGGTGATGATAATAGTATTTTTATAAATAATACTAATGATAACAATAATAATAGTACTGATAATAATAACATATCTGTCTAAGGTTTTCAGATGGCTTTCCAGTGACATGTTAGACTTGAACAACGCAAGAACACATACATGCACACACACACACGTACACATGTGTGCACGGACACAGACACACACACACACACACACACGCACACGCACACACACACATCACAACAGAAAACACACACACACATGCACGCACTCACAACAGAAAACACACGCACGCACGCACGCACGCACACACACACACACACACACACACACACACACACACACACACACACACACACACACACACACACACACACACACACACACACACCACCACCACCACCACCACCACCACCATCATCACCATCACCATCACCACCATCATCATCACCACCATCATCATCACCATCACCATCATCATCATCATCATCATCATCATCCAGTACACACTCTCACTCTCGCTTTCTGACTGTTTGTGTGTGTGTATGTGTGAATGCGTGTGTGTGTGCGCGCACTTGTGCGTGTGTATGTGCATGCGTCCCTGCGCACACAGGTCACCTGCTTCATTTGGACGGCGACCGGAGCTTCCAGGACCTGGAGGCCAGCTATGAGGGGTTCTTCAACCACTGTCAGTTCCCCAACGTGGCCTACAAGATGCTGCAGTGCTTCCGCTGCAAGCGCAACAGGATCTGTCTGCTCGGACAGGAGGTGAGTGTGTGTGGGTGTGTGTGTGTGTGTTGATCTCTGTGTGTGTCTGTGTGTGTTCATGTGTGTGTGTATGTGTGTGTATGCTGATCTGTGTGTGTTCATCTCTGTGTGTCTGTGTCTGTGTGTGTGGCCTTCAAGATGCTGCAGTGCTTCCACTGCAAGAACAACAGGATCTGTCTGCTCCGACAGGAGGTGTGTGTGTGTGTGGGTGTGTGTGTAGTGTGTGTGTGTCTGTGTCTGTCTCTGTGTGTGTGTGTGTGTCCCACAAGATGCTGCAATGCTTCCGCTGCAAGCGCAACAGGATCTGTCTGCTCGGACAGGAGGTGAGTGTGTGTGTGTGTGTGTGTGTGTGTATGCTGATCTGTGTGTGTTCATCTGTGTGTGTGTGTGTGTGTCTGTGTGGCCTACAAGATGCTGCAGTGCTTCCGCTGCAAGCGCAACAGGATCTGTCTGCTTGGACAGGAGGTGAGTGTGTGTGTGTGTGTGTGTGTGTGTGTGTGTGTGTGTGTGGCCTACAAGATGCTGCAGTGCTTCTGCTGCAAGCGCACCGATGCCTTCCCTCTTTCTGGTTGCAGGTGGTGAGGAAGGTGACGGAGTCGGGGTTCAAACTTTCAGACCTTCGCATCCCGGGGTTAACCGCTCAGGACTTTCCAGGCATCATCAACACGGCCGCGTCTCAGATCATGGAGATTGTGGAGACCTGCATTCAGAAGTTTGGGCGTGAAAGTGTCTTGTACTGAAGGCAGCGGAGGAGGAGGTGGTGGTGGTGGTGGTGTGTGCAGCAAGCAGGGTAGTGTGACTGTGGCTGACTGTTGTTGTTGTTGTCGGGAGTATCGGGGGTTCTTTCCTGACTGGGCCAGTGAAGTGGTGTTCATGGTGTGATTTTCTGTCTGCTTGGCATTGAGAGAGATGAGAGAAAGTTCGCTCAGCACACAGCATTTCTCATCGCGTTCAGTTCACTTTTTTTTATTTTTAAAAACGATCACTCACAGGTATTTGCTGGTAAGCCCATGGTGGAATGGGGAACAATTCTTTTGTGTGTGTGTGTGTGTGTGTGAATCTGCTGGTCTTTATTACAAACACACACACACAGCCACATGAGCACGCACTCACACGTCCGCTCACATTCATACGTGCACTCTCACTCACATGTGCACTGGCTTATGCATACCTATTGACATTCACATGTGCACTCTCATAATATGTAATATGTATGCCATCTCACACTCACATGTTCACTCTCGAATGCATGATACTCACAGACATGTGCCCTCTCATGTGCACACCCACTCACTTTCTTTCCACCCCCCCCCCATCCCCCCTCCTCCCTGTTGTCATTGTACGTTTTGTACTTGTATACTTCACCACTGTATCTGGCAGTTTTGGAAAGGGTGTTACATGCCAGGTTTACACTGATGTTTCGTTTGGTTGGACCTCCTGACAGTGAAAAGTGTTCACACAGCTCAAGTTGAGCCTCTACCACAATAACAAACACTTTAAAAAAAAAAAAAAAATTTTTTTAGGAGATTCCTAATATTGCCTGTTACCAACAGTGCTGGGTTCATTAGTGTCCAATGTACCCAAGTGTTTGTGAATTTACCAGAAATTGGTTGGTATCCATACTTACTTTTTTCATAGACTTGGATGCTTGGGGTGTGTGAGGCAGTCAGAGTGCTTCATTCTTCACAGTCCTCAGCCAGTTGTTTGCAGATGGTGGGTTCACTGGGGTCTCTCTGATCTCTCCACCTGAGATAAGATCACACCGTTTGATGCCAATGATCTTGCACAGGCATTTTGGTGTCAAAGGCATCCAGTTAAAAATATGTGGGGTTGAGGGGGTGGGAGGGGGCGGGGGGGCGGGTATCCACAGCATTGCATTCTGTCCACACCATTTTGAATTGACTTGTGTTCACGAGGATGTGATCAGTTCCCAGTTCTTTTCCTAGTTCTGCGTGTGTTTGTGTGTGTGTGTGTGTGTGTGTGACAAAAGCAGTGTGAGTGTTCAGAGCGGTGAGAAAAAAGAGAGAGAGAGTGATAGAAGGAGGGAGGAGGTTCTCTCCTCTAGGGAGGGGAAGAGAGGGAGGGAGGGAGGGAGAGCCAGAATGAAAGAAGAGAGGAGAGGAGAGATGGGCAAGCATGAATACAGTTTTCTGTACGGAACGTATCATGAAGGTCTTGAACATACATTCGGAAAGATCCATGATACTGCCAGTACTGGCCAGGAAGGTTACGCATGGTGTGGTCACTTTGATCACAAGTGTGTGTGTCTGTGTGTGAGTGTGTCTGTGTGTGTCGACAACCCATTTTGCCTTCTTACAGGGCTGACTGTACAAGCCAGACTTTGTTTTTGTCTGAAAGGTGTTTGTTCGTATCTAATCTAAAAAAAATGTGGTTGTTTCCCTTTGATCAAAGGGCCTTGCTATGGGAACGAGTGCTGTTCATTTCTCAATCAAAAAACCATGTGGTTGCTTCCCTTTGATCGAAGGGCCTGGCTTTGGGAATAAATGCCGTTCATATCTCAATCAAAAAAACCATGTGGTTGCTTCCCTTTGATCAGAGGGCCTCACTATGGGAATGAATGCCGTTCATATCTCAATCAAAAAAACATGTGGTTGCTTCCCTTTGATCGAAGGGCCTATCTATGGGAACGAATGCTGTTTATTTCTCGACCCAAACAGATGTGGCTGCTTCCCTTGAATCGCGAAGCCACGCTATGCATCTTTTGTGTTTTGCCTTGTTTCCTGAATGACGCGCGGTTTTAAACTTGTGTGGCTGTGTGGACTGAAGTAGAGGGTGAGTGAAGGAAGTTGGTATACATATATTATATTTAAGCTGTTGGTTATCTGCTGGTTAATGCTTCAGTGTAGCAGATACATGAATCAAAAGAAGTTGAACTGGAACTGAAAAGAAAATGTTCTGAAAGTTGTTGTGAGCGGCTATGTACCTTAAGTGTGAGCAGAAGCTTGTTTTTGATTACACATACTTTACCATGACCCACCGTGACCCACTGGTGCAAACTCCGGCAGGGGTCTAGATTCCTGTCCTGTCCAAACTACTAGTCCGCCTGTGGGGAGAAATCAAAAGTAGCTGCGGCTTATAGCTTCCCTTGGTAAGCTGCCTCCCTTGCTTTACCAGAAGTAGCGCACTTTTTTCTGGCAGCCATCTTGGTTTTCCTGTCGTACATTCTGGACTGGAGAGAAAACCTGGCCCGACCCAATCCCAGCGGCCCGGAAGCTCTACGGAGTACTGGAGGACCTGCAGCGTACTGCCGCCTTTGTCGAGGAGATGGGGGAATTCATCTGATAAATGACAAACGAGACAACAACAACAACAATTCTTGACTGACTTTTGGCCCGATCGCCCAAATGATCAACGCAGTCTTTTATCCTGTTGGAAATACATGGTCACATGCAAAGGACAAGGAGTCAATGAAAGGACAGGAAAATAGAAAAACTGATAAAAAAACACAAACAAAACAACTTTGCCGCAAATGTAGAACAGATCAGGAAAACCAAGATGGCTGCTAGAAAAGAGGGCACTACTTCAAGGGGGGTAACTTAGCTGCAGCTAATTTCGAAAAAAAATTTTTTTATTTTTTTTTAATCTGTAATGTGTCTGAAGGTGTTCTTCAGCACTGGCGTGAAATGTGTTGAACGCCTTGATACGGACGAAAGTTGAAGCGTTGGGGCAGAATGAGGGTAAACGTTAGTTAGTCTTCTGATACCGTGATCACCAGTGGTCAGGGTTCGAGGCCCCCCTGTTTTCGGCATGGTGTTTTGTGTCCTGGGGAAGGTTTGAACCGCGGAAGGAGAGGACTGGACCACACCTGCCAATGCCTTCTTCTTCTTCTTCTTCTGCGTTCACTCGTATGCACACAAGTGGGCTTTTACGTGTATGACCGTTCTTTACCCCGCCATGTAGGCAGCCATACTCTGTTTTGGGGGGTGTGCATGCTGGGTATGTTCTTGTTTCCATAACCCACCGAACGCTGACATGGATTACAGGATCTTTAACGTGCGTATTTGATCTTCTGCATGCATTTACACACGAAGGGGGTTCAGGCACTAGCAGGTCTGCACATATGTTGACCTGGGGGATCGTAAAAATCCCCACCCTTTACCCACCAGGCGCTGCCACCGTGATTCGAACCCGGGACCCTCACCACTCGGCTATTGCGCCTGTCTGGGGAAGGTTTGAACAGCGGAAGGAGAGCACTGGACCACACCTGCCTATGCCAAAGCCCTAGACATCGTGGATATGTAAATTCACTGCTGCTGTAGCTGTCAAAAGGCTATAAGACCATTTTTTTTGGTGTGTGTGTGTGTGTGTTTTTTAACTACAGATGAAAGTTAGTTATTCTGAGTATTGTGTGAAAGTTAGCATCAGTTTACATGAAAAGGGTTGTGCCAGCCATGTTGACATGAAGAAGCATGAGTTCATGTGAAGAGAGTTGTGTTTTGTGTGTGTAAACTGTGAAAACGGTTTGTACCAGCCAAGGTTATGTGAAAAGAGTCGTGGCATCCTTACGTATGTGAAAAAAAAAAAAAATGATTAAGCCAGCCTTGTTTTATGTGAGAGGTTTTTGTACCTGCCTTATTTATGTGAAGAGGAATGTGCCAGCCTTATTTTTGTGTGTGTGTGTGTGTGTATGAAAAATGGCTGTGCCAGCCCTGTTTATGTGAAAAATGGCTGTGCCAGCTCTGTTTATATGAAAAGGGGATGTGCTACAAAATGTTTATTTGACAAAGGAGGTGCCAGATGCTTTTATTTTGACATGGTTGTGGCCAGACGTGTTTTTGTGAAATGAATCAGGCCGGTCATGATTACTTCCAAAGAGCCATGCCTTTTTCTTTTACAATGGTAAAAAAAAAGAAAGGAAAAAAAAAGATCTACCTGTCATGATAAAAAAATAAAATAAAAATCTCTGCCTTTTATGATGGAAAATTCTCTGCCTTTCATGAAAGGAAACAGCCTCTACCTTTCATGACGGAGAAATCTCTGCCTTTCATGAAGAAAACAATCTACTTGTCATGATAGAAAAAAAAAAGTCTACCTTTCATGATTAGGGAAAAAATCTCCATCTTTTGTTACGTAAAAATGTCTACTATTGGATAGAATACATTTATACCTTTCACTGTGGAAAAAATCCTTACCTTCCAGGATAGAAAACAATCTCTACCTTTCATGTTGGTAAGAATCTCTAACTTTTATTATGGAAAAAAAAAAATCCTTCAGTTTCCATGAATGAAAAACTCTCTACTTTTAATAATAATGATAATAATAATGATGATAATAATGATAATAATAATAATAATGATATTTATATAGCGCTGAATCTTGTGCAGAGACAAATCCAAGCGCTTTCACACCAGTCAATCACACGCATACTTTTCAGGATGGAAGAAATCTCAGCCTTTTATGATGGAAGAAATCTCTACCTTTCACTAAGAAAAAAACCTGTCTACTTTTCATAATAGAATTTAGAAAACTGTCTCTTTCATGAAGGAGGAATATGTACCTTTCAATGTGGATGACAAAACTCTTCACCATTCGTGATCTGCAAAAAAAAAGAAAAAAAAAGAGAAAAAGAAAAAAAGCATCTCTCTCTCTCCCTTTCATGATGGATAAAAATTATTAAAAAAATCTCCACCCTTGTGACACCTGTGGAAGTTCAGTCATGGGCCTTGCAGAGAAATGAGGGGACACAAAAGAGGAGAATTGTGTTGTTGTGTGTGATGGGCATGTGTGTTTCTTTTTGTTTTTTTCCTTGGGGCAGCAGAGAATGAAATCTCAGCATTAGTGCTTATTTTGGCCTGAGCGTGTATGTGTGTGTGTGTGTTTGGGGGGTCGGGGGGGATAGGGAGTATGGGGGGGGAGTGGATGGGGAGAAGGGGGGAGGGGGGGGGAGAGAAAAGAGGAGAATTGTGTTGTGTGTGATGAGCATGTGTGTTTCCTTTTTTTTTCCTTGGGGCAGCAGAGAATGAAATCTCAGCATTAGTGCTTATTTTGGCCTGAGCGTGTGTGTGTGTGTGTGTGTGTGCACGTGCATGTGCATGTTGCACCCATAGCTTTTGTGCGTTTTGATCTGGTTCACACATGTTGCAATGACTTGTGAATCTCTTTTCTTTTCTCTTTTTTTTTTTTTTTTTCATACCTTTTGTTTTTATTTTCAAATTCTTGGTCATGCCTTTGTTAAGATGTTTGGATGCTGTTAATTATACAGATCCCCTAGTTTGGATGCTGTTGATTATACAGATCTTGTGGTTGGAATGCTGTTGATTATGCAGATTCTGTAGTGCGGAATGCTGTTAATTATGCAGATCCTGTAGTGCGGAATGCTGTTAATTATGCAGATCCTGTAGTGCGGAATGCTGTTGATTATGCAGATCCTGCAGTGCGGAATGCTGTTAATTATGCAGATGATTGGGTGATGATGCCCCACGACATGCACATGTTTTGTGTTGGGGCGTTAAACGTCCTTCGGCATGTGGGCTGTTAGCCACCCTGCACCTACCCCTTTCACACGTTTCTGGGGTATGGAGGGTAGACCACAGGCTACGAAGCAGGTCACAGAGTGGCTAGGTTAAAGGGTAATTGGGTCGCGGAGCAGCTCGAGTTTGTTGCTCGGTTGCAGGGTAAGTTGGTTGCTGGGTAAGTGGGTCAGGGGGCAAGGAGGTTACAGGGTAAGGAGGTTACAGGATAAGCAGGTCATGGGATAAGTGGGTCGTGGGGTAAGTGGGGTCACAGGATAAGTAGGTCATGGGATAAGCAGGTCATGGGATAAGTAGGTTACAGGGTAGTAATTTACAGGGTAAGGAGTTACAGGATAAGTAGGTCATGGGATAAGTAGGTAACAGGGTAGTAATTTACAGGGTAAGGAGTTACAGGATAAGTAGGTAACAGGGTAGTAATTTACAGGGTAAGGAGTTACAGGATATGCATACAAATGCATTATACAGAAAGGGACTGACTTTTTGTTTAGTTTTTTTGAATGTATTGGATCTTATGAAATGTTTGTGTTGTTTTGTAAAATACTATGTCACACCAGATTATATTACATGATCTTGCATTGGTTTTGATCATTTTTGTGTGATAAATTGTGTGTCAGCCTGTATTATATTGTATCATATTTGTATTCATTTGCTGTGCACTATGCTCTGTTATGTTGGTTTGGGTTTTGCTTCGCATTGTAAAGCATGCACACACAAAAAGCTACTTTCTCAAAGGAAGAAACTTGACATTGCACTGATGTTGTGTTTTTTTGTTTGTTTAACTCACTCAGTACGGCCAGTCCTCTCTTCTCCTCTACACAGACCCTTCGGATGTCCAGTGGGTGTCTGAATGACCCAACCTTTAGCTTCCGTCGTCAGAATTGTGGTATTCTTTGTCAACATTCACCTCTTCAGTATAAGAGCCTTCCACTTGCAATATTTTGATGATGGTAATTGGGGTGAAACGCTGTTAACGTTGTCTCTTTCGCCATTCGTATGGAGAAAGTTAAGAATCTTTTCAAATTAGAAAGAAGAAAAACATGAATAACCACTTGATATATCAATTTGAAATGTGCAGAAGACATTACTCATTATTAAAGAGTGTACAGTTATGTAAAGAGTTTATAATCGTACAAAGGGTCTGTATTTATATGAAAAGTAATTATGTAAAGAGTTTACAGCGGAGAGATGCAAGACAACAGTGCCGTTGGTTTTGATGTGATGTGTATTCAGGAGGTTGAAAAACAACAACAAAGAAATAATAAAAAGTGGCAGCGGTTGTTAAAGCTTTGACGCGTTTAGGTAAGCAAGCTGATGCTTTGATACCACTGTCCCCAGTCACAAAAGCTAGGTTTTGTCGTGGGCCGCGCTGCAGTCTTGAACGCATCACCAACATTTCACAGTTTCTGGCGGTCGTGGGTGGGATAGGGCCTGAGTTTGGGGCAAAAGCGGCTCCTCTCTCTCTCTGTTCGCACAGTGATGCTGTCTGCCGATGTTTTGCTTCGCTTTCTGTGCCTCGTCTGTCTCCGTTTTCCCCTGCGCCGTTAGTGGTTCCCTGGTGGATGGTCTTGGAGAGCCTGTCGGATCTTGTCTCGTGTGGCTGTACTATCTCATTTTCCTTTTTTTTAATTTAATTTTTTTTTTTATTCACTGTTCTCAGGAGGCTTTTGGTATACCGCCACGGAAAATATGAACCAAAACTGAAGTTAGATATATTTTTTATTTTTTTAAAATTTTATCTTTTTTCTTTTCTTTTTGTTGTTGCCTCTAAGTTATCTTGACAACTGACTAAGACACACACACACAACACACACACACACATACATACACACACACACACACACACACAGACACACACACACAACACACACACACAACACACACATACACACACACAACACACACACACACACACACACACACACACACACACACAAAACACACACGCACGCACACACACTTTTCATGTGGTACCTTTTTCTGATGACTTACTAACTGTATCAATGTGAACAGTTGGTTGAATAAAATTACAGAATGCATGAGCAGAAATATTTTCTTTTAACTGGCAGACAAATGCTGTTTTGGGGTGGTTTTTTTGTTTTTGTTTTTTTTAATAGCATAGTTGACAGGGGAAGATTGTGGAGTTTGGAAAAAGGGGTTTGGGAGAAGGGGGGCGTGGGGGGGGAGGAGGAAGGGGTGGAGATGAAGCAGGGAGGAGGGGGGGGGGGGGGGGGCGCTTAGAAAGACATTAGGTGTCAGTCAAAGCTTTTGTTATGTGCAGGTGTTTTAGTTTTTTGGTTGTTATTTTTTTAGTTTATTTTGTTTCGGCTCAAGTTGTTTTTGTTTTTTTGTTACTGTTGAAGCAATAAACTGTGCAAGGTTGGTCAGCAACATTCTGTTTTCCCTTGTTTGCCTTTTTTGGTTGTCATGACAACTTATGGCTGATCAAGATCATGATTTTCCCTTTGATATGAGGGGATTGTTGTATGAAGTCATCTATGACAGTTTTTGTAATTTTTTTCTTTTATTTATTTATTTTATATATATATATACTTTTAAGTGTTGATAAGGCATGTTTTAAGTATGTATGCTGGCCAGCTGAAGGAAGGCCACCATGAAAGTGGAAGACCCTGCAAGCGCTTCAAGGACACCTTGAAGACAAACCTCAAAGCCTGTGACATAGACATCGCTTCCTGGGAAACTGATGCCCTTGACTGCTCTCGCTGGAGGATGCTGTGCTCTAGTGGCATAAAGACGTTTGAAAACGAGAGAACGCTGGCCATTAAGGAGAAGCGTGAGCGAAGGAAGCAGGGCTCAACTTCTGGAGACGTTTTCCCTTGCAATACCTGTGGGAAGTGCTGCGCATCCAGAATCGGCCTCTTCTCCCATATGAGGACACACACCGACAGATAAGCCTGCCTGCCTACTCATCCGTCGGACTGACGGGAGACTCCATCAAGGATGTATGATGGATATATTCATATGTATGTCACTACTTTTTTTCTTTTTTCTTTTTTTTTTTTCTTTCAGATGAAACAAAAACAATACTCATTGCTGGAGATTATTTGTTTCTTTTTATTTACACACTCATTTTTAGAACACACTCATTTTTAGAACAAAGTTTTTTTTCCCTTTGTTGACCCAGTGATTAGTCTTTCTAGACTTTGCTCTCACATATTGAAGCAAATTTGATATTCAAGAATTCACATGGAACTATTTGTTTTGCCTGCCAAGAGTAAAATTTACCTTGATTAGTCATATATATATATATATATATATATATATATATATATATATATATAATGTTTGTATGTATGTATGTATGTGTGTATATGAATAGAAATCTCTCTCAATATAGATAGATACATAGATATAAAAGTGTGTGTGTGTGTGTGTTTCTGAGTGTTTTAAATCTGTATGTACTTACTAAGTAACATGTTTAGTTTCCCATACTGCATATCTTACCAGTGTTGGAATGAATGGCGTATTGATGATACAGCACAGAAGACCAGTAGAGAAGACACTGAATTCTTTAAACCAAGTTGTCTTCGTCAGATGGCAGGCGTCAGCAGGAAAACCAGGGCCGAGAAGATTTGCTATAAACATTAATGATCCGTCCTTGACAGAAAGGAGGATGGTGGCAGAGTGGTTAAGACGCTTATCTGGCAGTACAGTTTCTGAAAGGGTCTGGGTTCGATTCCTGATCTCCCCCCCTTTCCCCCCTAGTTTGACTGGAAAATCAAACTGACCGTCTTCTTCTTCTTCTTCTGCGTTCACTCGTATGCACACAAGTGGGCTTTTACGTGAATGACCATTTTTACCCCGCCATGTAGGCAGCCATACTCCGTTTTCGGGGGTGTGTATGCTGGGTATGTTCTTGTTTCCATAACCCACCGAACGCTGACATGGATTACAGGATCTTTAACGTGCGTATTTGATCTTCTGCTTGCATATACACATGAAGGGGGTTCAGGCACAGGCAGGTCTGCACATATGTTGACCTGGGAGATCGTAAAAATCTCCACCCTTTACCCACCAGGCGCCATCACCGTGATTCGAACTCGGGACTCTCAGATTGACAGTCCAACGCTTTAACCACTCGGCTATTGCGCCCGTCAGAACTGACCGTCTAAGTCATTTGGATTGGTACAATAAACCAAGGACCCATGTGCAGCACGCACTTGGCGCACTGAAAAAGAAATCTTGGCAACAAAATTACTGTCCTCTGGCAAAATTCTGCGGAAGAAGTCCGCTGATAGGTACTCAGATATGCAAGCACTCATGGCCTGACACGCGCATTGGGTTATGCTGCTGTCTGGCATCTAGTCTAGCAGATGTGGTGCAGCGTGTATGGATTTGTCTGAATGCAGTGATGCCTCCTTGAGAAACTGAAACTGAAACATTAACATAAAGGTTATGTCTGAGTATGTGAGTGAAGCAACAGAGACCGACTGTGGTGGGTTTTTTTATGATTTAAGAAAATCATTTTCTCTGTATAAGTAACGAGGAATGAAAACTGCCTGTGTGAAAACATTATGTTGTTCTGCTGTGTTGCTCTGTTCTCTGGAAAAGACGATAGTTACCGGTATCTACTCCACTGGTCATCATCATGTTTCGTTTACAAACCACTGCTTCTTGAATCACTATACACCAATGAATATACGCCAGCAGCCAGTGATGATTATACACCATTAATTATACACCATTAGCAAGGAGTCATTTCGTGTTTATGTGCCAGTGAATGCAATAATACTGTTTATCAGTGCGTCATTGATGGAGATGTATTTTTGTGTGCTGAAGCAGTTACAGTTTGGCTATTCATTAAGTTGTTTTTTGTTGTTGTTTTAACATTAAGCTATGTATAATTTGTTTTTATTTGATAATATTGATGATAGTATTTTTTTACAACACCAAAACTGTGTTTCATATTTTATTCAAATGTTTATTTATTGATAATCACTTGGCATAAGGATAATTTTGTTGTATATTCATACTATTTGTAACTATAGAAATGTTACAAGCATACAGGGGGGGAAAAAATTAAGAAAACAGAGAAGTGATCTGTGAATACTGATATTTCATCTTGCTTAGTAAAGACACTTGTTTATTTTCATACATTCAGATACTAGCATTTATATGGCTAGAAACATCCAGTTATTTTGGGAAATGAGAAGTTCCAAGTTATTTTAGGAACAAAGAGCTTGAAAACCAAGAAGAAAAACAGATATATATATATATATATATATATATATTTTTTTTTTAATTCAAAGCTATGCTGTGTCCGTGATTCGGTAAAGTTATGATACAGTTTTGATTTATTTCTATTTTTTACGTTTGAATTTTTTCCATGAAGTTTTCAAATATGTTAATTTTTTTGTGTTTGAAGTTTGTTTTTGATTTGGAATTATGCATAATGTGTTGTTTTTAATGCTGGATTTTGTTTGTTTGTTTCGTTTTAGTTCTCTTTAGAGATTAGTTATTTGTGTAGAGTCTGTATCATGGTTTTTTTTAATTTTGATTTTCTTAATCCTTGAATTCCACCCAGAAGTTTTCTTTTCTATGTTGGATTTTTGTGTTTTATTTCTGTTCAGAATGTATCATGCAATTTTCTGTCTTCATGACTTTTATTTATTTTTTTACTTGTTATATTTTTGTTTTGTTTTTGTTATGGTTGAGTTTAATAGAATTCCTTATTGTGCATGTCTTTTACATTTTTAAGTTTTCTTGCAGTCTTTTCAGTTTTGAGAGTATAGATAGAATTCCTAATTGTGCATGTCTTTTACATTTTTAAGTTTTCTTGCAGTCTTTTTCAGTTTTGAGAGTATAGTTTTGTGTGTCTGATTTTTTTCTGCTGAAAATTTCACACAGTCTGGATACGCTCATGTTAAAGCAAATTCAGCATAGAATTCAACATCTTGTGGAAAGGGCTGTTAGGGTGTAAGGAGTTAAGGGCCGAAACGCTTGACTGAGGGGGGCTTCTTCTCTGAAGACCTTGTACTGTCCAGCTCTCCATAGAGTTTCTTATCACTCTGTGTGTGTGTGTGGAGATGCAGTGGTATATTATGAGTTCAGGAATCTATGTCGATGACATCAACTCAGAAAGATTCAAAAGTGGAAATCCAAAAAAGATCCCAGAATGACCATGTTTTTGTTTTTTTTAATTATTATTATTCATGCAATAATCTTCAAACTTTTGTTAATACAGTATTTTCAAAACAAGGTCAGGTATGGAGTAGATACAGGACTATTTTTAAGAACAATTACATTTGATGTTCATACACCGGTTGAGTTTGAGGAGACGGTTTTCCACATGAAAACCATTGTCCCAGAACAGAAAAAGTAAAACAAAACTCATCACCAGCATTGTCTTGTTTTAGAAGTCCTCACCAGGTGGTTTTTTTTTTGTTTTTTTTTTTATAATTTAATTGCTTTGCTTGTGTGTTAGGAAACATAATATTTTCCCAACCAAACAGTATCCCAGTTCTCAAGGCATGGTGCCGATTAAACAGTTTTTTTGTTTTGTTTTTTATGATTTTTAAAAAAAACTACCATCTCTTCCTAATTTTTCCCCCTCCCACTATCCCCCACCCCCACCCCCACCTTTTCCTCCCACCTCTTTAATCTTTCTCAGATCTTGTCTTTGTGGTATATATGCCCAGTGGCCTATTTGCCTGTGTGTTACTAAAAAAGAAAAAAAAAAGAAAAAGAAAGTGCAATTCTTGACAGTATATTTGCTGGACTGCACAAATCTAAATTAACAGGTTGTGAGGTTGTGATGCATTGGAGTGGGCATTTTAGCATGTCCAGTTTGCCTGAACTTTGCCAACATGGTTTTTTTTGTTTTGGGGTTTTTTGGGGTGGTTTTTTTTGGGGGGAGGATGGGAGGGGGGGGGGGGGGGGATGTGTGGAATGATGGGGTAGGAGGGAGATACACAAAATGGTGTATGAACCAGATGTAATTTCTAACTGGTTTTTAAACTCAAAACAACCAAATCATAAGTTTGGTGTGATAAATTAAGTATAAAAAAAAGAAAGATTTTTTTTTTTTAAAGGAGTGGTGCCTTGCTTATGGCTTAGTTCACACACACACACACACACACACACACACACACACACACACACACACACACACATTGAGTGGTGGTCTGGACGCTAGTCATTCGGATGAGACGATAAACCGAGGTCCCAAGTGCAGCATGCACTTAACGCACGTGAAAGAACCCATGGCAGCAAAAGGGTTGTTCTGGGCAAAATTCTGTAGAAAAAACCACTTTGATAGGAAAAACAAATAAAACTGCACGCAGGAAAAAAAAACACCCAAAAATGGGTGGCGCTGTAGTGTAGCGATGCGCTCTCCCTGGGGAGAGCAACCCGAATTTCACACAGAGAAATCTGTTGTGACAAAAAGAGAAATACAAATATATATTATGATAACCTCTGTTTTCAGCTGGCATGAGTCTCTGTTTTTCAGTTGATTTATTGACCACCTGATTCTGTTTTCAGTTAATTTTAAAACAAACTGATTTTTTTTTTTTTTGATTTAAAAAACATTTATCTGCAAAACCTTTGTTTTTTGTTGTTGTTGTTTTAACAGTGTGAGATTCCAGCCTCCTCATAGAGAGAGAGAGAAAGAGAGAGAGAGAGATGGATGGTAAAATCAACACAGTTCCTGCCTCTTCTCAGTATGACTTTGATTTGAACTGGAATCAGATCATTGTTCACAATATTTTTTATTGGCATCTGTATCACACAGGTAAGACGGGCTTGGATCAAAATGTCAATGTTGAACATAATCATTGAATATTTCACCTGATGTATATTGCCACTTGTGACTGAACTGTTGCAGACATGTTTGTGTGTGTGTGTGTGTGTGTGTGCGTGTTTAGAATATCCCTCACAACTTCCACGTTCATTCATATACCCATTAATAAAGTTTCATTGCAGTTATCGTAAACCGAAGATCGAAAGAAGGAAGAAGAGAAGGTGAAGACAGAGAAAACAGAATTTGCAATGAGTGGATAGTGTGGGAACTATTTGGGGAAGAATTTCGTTTTGTTCTTGAATATATCAAAACTATAATGTTGTTAGAAATAGATGTCATTAACCTTTGTCAATGTTGGGTGTAAGCAATTTATTTTGTGCTGGGAAGAAAACACAACTGACATGAATTCGATAAAACTTGGGAAACGTGAGTAACCTGCCCTTACATCCAGAACTTTCATGTTGATATGTAGAAGTTGGATTTTTTTTTTTCATTTGATTTGAAATAGATATGTTATTATGTATATTTTTGGTGTGTATTTTTACTTGTTTCGCATGACATTGCTTGATTAAAGTTGTGAATGAATGTGAATGTATTGTTTTTGTATCCTCCACATCTGAAAAAAGAGGCAAAAGCATAACATTTCTTTGGATTTTTTTTAATGCTGTTTACTTCTTTTCCAGCTGAACATTTTAACGGGACTGAACAGTAGTCTAGTTTTCATGCGGTACTTTGTCTGTGAATTTGAAATTGTATAAGATACTGATCATCACAGAAACTGTGATTGCTGTTGTCTTTTTTTTTTTTCTTTTTTTTTCTTTTTTTTTTTCATTTATTTATTTATTTGTTTGTTTACTTTTTCATGAGAATCTCTTCTATACTTCCTTAGTATCATAACTTCCCGAATCTCATTCAACAGACACTGACTCAGGAACAGTACGCAGATGGTGTTCATTCAATGCTTTTTGTGTGGGTGGAATATTATTTTATTTTATTCTATTTTATTTTATTTTATTTTTTTTATTTTTTTTTTTCAAATCTCCTGTTGTTGCCTAATCCACTATACTCAAAATGAGTTCAAGTTTGATTTGTCACTCTGCTGTGAGTGATTTAAAAAAAAAATTTTTTTATTGTTACTTTTTTGGAGGAGGCTCAGGACGGGTTCGGGGGGCAGGGGAGAGGGTGGGGAAGAGGGGTGGGGGTGGGGGGGGGGGGTGCGGGGGGTGCAGAGAGAAGGTGTGAGGGAGGGAGGGTGGCACAACATTTTATTGAAACATGTCACTTTGCATGTATTAAAACACGTTCAATATTGATAGGTTGTGTTTTTTTTTGTTGTTTTTGTTTTCTTCAATTTTTTTTTCTTTTTTTTTTCTGCTTCATTTAAGGTTTGAAGAATCTCAAATTTCGTGTTGGAGTTTTGTGCGTGAACCAAGTGAGTGTGTGTTGTGTGTTTGTTTTAGTTTTTGCGTGTTAGAATGATGGTGATAGTGTGACAACACAATGGGTTGTGTATCATCAATTAAACATTGGATATTGTGACAACAAAACGTTGGGCTGTCTGACAACAAAACGTTTTGCGTTGTCTTGACAACAAAAATTGGGTTGTCTGACAGCAAAATGTTTTGGGTTGTCTTGACAACAAAACATTGGGTGGCCTCAAGAGTTTTGAGTTGTGTGGAATCTCAGTTTTGGAGTGGAACCATTGGTTGTTTAAAAGACAAGTTTCAGTTAGTTTTGACTGCTTCAGCATTTTGGTGTGGGTGGTGGTCAACATTTCTTGTTGTTGCTGAGTTTTTTTGTTTTGTTTTTTTTGCTGAGGGACTTTTTTTTTTCTTTTCTTTTCTTTTCTTTTCTTAATACTGTCAGAGTTGTGACAGTTTTTTTTTTCCAGATCTCCAGTTTGATTCAGAGATTTGTAAATAATTTTGTCAAGAGTTTGTTGGCTGTTGATCTTGATGTGTTTTATAGTGGACATGTTTCCATTTCTTGAATCGGAAATTGTGCACAAAGTGCACTGGAGTGCATTATTTTTGCATATATATATATATGTATCTGTATCTATATATTCGCATTCATTAAATGTTGTAGTGTGTTGTATTCTGAGTATCTGCAATGGTTTTTGTTGTTTAGTTTTAGGTGTCCTGAAAGTCTTTTGTATATATCATTCTTTGTATTCATTCACACACTGTTATATTTTTTGTTTTGTTTAGAATATGTTTTCTTTCATTGACTTTGAAATTTTGTTCTTGAACACATTGGGCTGAGTCACCCCCCGCCCCCTCCCCATCCCCCTACCCCTCCCCATCCCCCCACACCCCCACCTCCCTCATCCTTCCTTCCCCTGTGAGAATACCTGGGGACTCTTTTGGTATAAAGAGTACCCCCCATCTTCAGTATATTTTGTGAATGAAATGTCCTTGTATCCAATCACTCTCTTTGGTTCTGTTCCCACCCCCCCCCCCCCACCCCCACCGCCACCCCCACCCCATTTCTTTCTTTATTTTTCTTCTTAATTTCATATTTTCTGTCGTGCTAATCCATCCACAATTTCTTTTTTTTTTCTTCGAGAAAGCCTTCAATGTGTATTTTTCTGCCTTTTTATTTATGGATATCTGTTTTCCCTTTCTTTCTATTTTTTCTGCCTTGCTGGTCTATTTATCTATCTGTCTATATTTGTGTGTGTGTGTGTGTGTGTGTGTGTGTGTGTGTGTGTGTGTGTTAAGAAAGCCTTGAACGTTTTTCTGCATTTTTCTAGACCTGTGGACTTGATAAGTTGTGTGGGCACTCTTCATATGTTGTATTCCTTTTTCTTGTTTTGTGCCAAGGATGTGTTAGGTGCCTCTGTGTGTGTGTGTGTGTGTGTGCGTGCGCGCGCGCGTGTGTGTGTGTGCAATTTTTGGTTTACTGTGCCTCCTGTTGTATATAACTTCATGTTCAGTTCTTTTTTTTCTCTCTTTATATATATATATATATGTATATATATATATATATTTTTTTTTTACCTCCTCTGATGAAAATTGGATGGTATGGTCAACATCAAAGGCATGTCCTACAGGTTCATGTGCATGAGTATGGCTGTACTTGTGCATCTGTGTCTTTTTTTCCCTTCTTTTTCTTTTTTTCTTTTCTTCCCCCCCTCCCCTCCCCTCCATACCCCCCACCCCCACCCCCTGCCCCCTGCCCCCCTCTCCCCCAGGACTGATATTTACAGTTGTTCAGCTCTGATATGGCCATATGTGGTCAGCTGGGCTTTAGGCAACAATGATAATCATAATACTACTACTACTAATAATCATAATAACTATCTTTCTCCTGATATCTGGTCATTTCAGAATGCCACTTTTTGGTGTGTTTTTTTCTGTTTTGATTTTGTTGTTGGTCTTTTTTGTTAATATTTAATATTTGTTATTATATTTGTTGTTTTATTTTCATCATGGCTTATTCATGAAGAATTACGTTAAGGCACATATTTGTTTGAATGATAGTTTCTGTGTTTACATTCCATTGTTGTGCTGTGCTGGTAGCGAACTATTTCGGAGTTTGGCTTTTAACTCTGTCTGTCTGTCTGTCTGTCTCAGAAATTAATGGACCTGGGCTATTTGAGACAAAGAAACCTGTTCACATTACTTGTCATTCAAGGTCATGATTGAGAGCGAAAAATACATCATTATTGCTGATACAGACTGCTTCACGTAGAGTTGCTCTCTTGTTCAGATTAGACTTGGTGCACATCCCCGAACAATAATGTCCATCATCATAAAGAGCGATGCCTGCAACAACAAACAAGAGAGCCAAGGCCTTCAAGGCTCATGTGTCATACCCACTTAGAATCCAAAACTTCACTGTAAAGCAGATCATTTGGTGGGGGGGAAAGACACATTTTGACATGTTCTGGCCAGAATAAATCACCATACACTTTTCCAGTATGCCATGTTGTGATCTTGACTTGGCCTTTGACCTCTGACTTGGCCTGTTTTTACACAGATTTTGTTCTCATCACGACCAATCATTGTACCAAATGTGATTATATACATGACCTTCTCTCTCTTTCATCTGGAGACTTTTCCTGTCAAAAGCAGATGCCATTTTGTGACCTTGACCTTCAACCTCTGGTTCTGAAATTCTGTAGGGATCATGCTGTGCCTATGACCAGTCACAATACCAAGTTTGATTAAAATTGGTTGTGAGATATGGTTTCTATCAAGTGTTTTCTGTTTTGCCGAATAATGACCTTGACCTTTGACCTCTCACTTTGCTTACCACATATCATAGATGGGATAACTTCAAAGGTCTCATTCGGACCTACCATGTTGCCAAGTTTGGCTTCTATGACGCTTGTAGTCACCGAGAAAATACCAACAGTTAAGTTTGCAACGCACACACACACACACACACACACACACACACATCGTGTCAGTACATAAACTCACTTTGTCTACACACATGTGTCAAAAAACAAACCACAGAAAGCAACATTTACAACAACAACAAAACAACAACAGTATTGCCCTTTCTTTCTATACATAAAACAACAGCTGGAAATGAATCGTATTTCTCGTCTGAATGCCCAGCATACACATTGTTAAGAATAAACATCAGTGAGAGTGCTCCCACGATCCAGACCGCTGCAAGCAGAAACACGACCAGAATGAACGCATTTCGTCCCACTTCATATTAATTCCCATAGTATTATTTTATGAAAGGTCTTGTATGGTGAATCGTGAACTTGTGCATCAGTCGTGAGCATTGTGATACTAACTTTCCTTTAATTGTTGTTGTTGTTGTGGTTGTCATCGTGCCTGTTGACACGTTTTCTGTAGGGGTGTTCCTGTCCATTCGATATGTTAAAAAAAAAAAAAACATCTCCTCTCCCACCTTCCCATGTGTTTGTATAATGGCCTATGATCGATGTACAATAAACTGTTTTGAGTTTCCCTCTTGTTTCTGTCTCTGTCTTGTAAGGTTCCAGGCTTTGTTGATGCGCGCGCGCATGTGTGTGTGTGTGTGTGTGTGTGTGTGTGTGTGATTAAAACTGAATAAACATAGCATTGTAAATTATCTGCTATTGGACAAAATGACCCATTCCAGTTGAACAGAACGTTAACCAGTTGAGGTAAATGAAGCGAAAACTGCCATCATCATAGAGTGAAAATGGGTTTTGCAAATATCAGTCTTGTGTGTGTGTGTGTGTGTGTGTGGTCAACCTTCTTCACTGTGCTGTTGGTTTAAAAAATAAGACTGAGGAAGAGAAGTCTAAATCAGCAAATTGTCACACAATTCCAGGACACGGAAGGAGAAGGTATATTGGACGGTGGGTGGGAGAGGGTGAGGGTGAGGGGGGGGGGGGCGTGTTAGGGGGCAATCTTCTTTTTACATGTTAGTTGTGTGTCTACATATTGATGGTGATATCAAAAACATATTTAACTAGAGAAATTTCTTGTATTATGGTCATTTCTCTTGCATACGAACGAGGGCTGTTCAATAAGTTCTGAGATATGGCTTTCCGAAAATACCTACCAACACAAGCAGACTCGCCCTGTTCCTCGAAATCCCCTCCCCTCAGCCTGATGCATTTCATTGGTCATCCTTTTATCGCATCTTTTAAATCTCGTCTCAAAACTCACCTTTTCCCTCAGCAATAAGTTCAGTTGTGGCAGGTCCACTTCCCTTTCGTTAGCTGTGCTTGACTGTGATTACATATGTATGTGTACATAACTACATGCATTTTTCTGAATGTGTATTGTGTGTGCGTGTGTTTATGTAAGTTTGTGCCTGCCTAAGTGTGCGTATGTGTTAGGGTAGCTGTTAGATACCTATGTATGTTAAAATGTATGTATGCAGTGTGTGTGTGTGTGTGTGTGTGTGTGTGTGTGTGTGTGTGTGTGTGTGTGTGTGTGTAGTCACATTTTGATGTGTGTATGTAAAATAGATATAATGTTTTATGTTAACAAAAGCGTTTTTGTAAAGCACCTAGAGCAGATTTCTGGATGGTGTGCTATATAAGTATCCATTATTATTATTATTATTATTATTATTATCCTGTCAAACCGCTTGTCAAAAGACACCCGACTACGGTGACTGGGGTATGGTGGAGATATTGCCCTCGAACATAGCTCGTGCACCCTTAAATTCATTTCTTCACCAGCACAGGGGGCGAGTAAGGCGACGAGTGACCAGCTTAACGTTGCTTTCAGCCAGAAAGTCCAGAGTTTATTTCTTCTTTTTTTTTCTTTTAACTCACTCAGTACGGCCAGTCCTCTCTTCTCCTCTTTACATACCCTTCGGATGTCCTGTGGGTGTCTGAATGACCCAACCTTTAGCTTCCGTCGTCAGAATTGTGGTATTCTTTGTCAACATTCACCTCTTCAGTATAAGAGCCTTCCGCTTGCAATATTTTGATGATGGTAATTGGGGTGAAACGCTGTTAACGTCGTCTCTTTCGCCGTTCGTATGGAGAGAGTTAAATTCAGGAAGCATGGTATTAGATAGTCTATTTCATTGTCACTGTGTCTGTCTGTGGTCTGTTCAATGGGCATTTTCTTGCTGGTCTTAGAGTCTCGGAGTGTGTGATGATAATTATGTCAGGGTTTTAAACTGACCCTGTGTGTTTTTTGCAAAACGTATGTGATGGTATTGTCGTTTGCAAAAGTGCATTAATTTTAGTTCAACACAAAGCTTGATGAATACCATTCGTATTGCTGACATTTTAAACGAACACTGTTAGTATCTGTCAGTTTAACTGACTCAATTATATAGAACTTTTTTGGGGGGGTCTTTTTTTGATGGGTGAAATCTTTTCCATGATGCACTGGCAGAGGAGCTTTAGTTTGTCTTTTCTTTGCTACTTACAGACTTTCTTTTCTGTTTGTTTTCCTTGTTATCAGTGTCTTCTGGGTACCTATACGTGGGAGACAACTGGCCTTTGGGAACCATCCCAGTGCCAACTGTCCTAAAGCCCTCCTAGCCGAGAGAGTGGGGATGTAACTTGGGCAAGACACTCATTCCACTATGATGCAAGAGAGGCAAG
>NC_134904.1:5303724-5321224 GCF_041734735.1 Babylonia areolata | reverse complement strand
CAAAAGTTATATATATATATATAATTTTAAAAAACCAAAAACAAACAAACAAAAAAACAACAACCCAAAAACATTGAACCAGATAGTATCCCAAATGCGTATGGAAAAAAAAAAGTTAAATAAGATAAGTACAGCCCTTAAAAGACCTTTATTCACACACCCCACCCCCTGGAAAAACCGCGCATAATCCATAATCCATGCAGAGGAGAACGGAGGTAAAGAAAGAAAGAAAGAAAGAAATGGCCTGGAAGAAGAATGAAAAGATCATTAAGAATGAGAGAAAAACAGAAAGAAGAAGAAGAAGAAGAGAAATAAAGAAACAAAGAGAAAGGAAAACAAGGAGAAAAGCAGAAAGAAATGAAAGAAAGGAAGGAAGGAAGAATACACAAGACCCCCCCCCCCACCCCCCACCCCCCGCCACTCGCCCCCCCCCTCCCCTCCCCCTAAAAAAAAAAGGCAAATAAAGAAAAATAATGAAACATCCTTGTTGAAACCTGTTCCAGTCATTATCTCTACAAAGATCTGATTATCACTCTGGTTAAAGATGAATGTATTGGTGGACTTCTCTCTCTCTCTCTCTCTCTCTCTCTCTCTCTCTCTATATATATATATATATATATATATATATATATGATAGTCAGTCGTGTCCGACTATGACCATCAGAACAGCAGAGGAGGCAACTGCTGTTCCGACTATTTGGGCAAGAACTTGATTATAGTGGAGAGTGTCTTGCCCAAATACATCCCCACTCTCTCGGCCAAGAGGGTTTCAGGACAGCCGGCGTTGGGATGGTTCCCAAAGGCCAACTAGCCCACAAGGCTGCAGCACTAAGAGCCAGTGCAATTTTGCCTCCTAGTTTGAGTCACAGGACTTCTCAACTGGTCTTGCAAAACGCATTATAATGTAAGCTTCTCTTGCACAGTTCATTCAGATCTGGGTCAGTTCTCATTGTCGAATTAATTCCCCTTTGTTCGGATAAAACTTGCATTTCCAGAGAGAGAGAGAGGATTATTTGATTTTTACCGTCATTTGATTTTTCTTTCCCTTCCCGGTGAATCTTAATTACTGGAATACAATTTCCATCGTCTGTTGATTCAAATTCTATTATCTCACTGTTGCTATATCTTGCTATCGTTTGGTGACATTCTTCATGTTTCAATCGAATTATTGCAGAAATTTCCAGATTGTCTCTGCACGCATTATTCCCCTACAGTCCGGGTAATATACACGTTTATCTCGGTTAAATCAACATTAATCTCAGCATAATAATTATAGTCCCATGGTGCAATCAATAATACATAGTCAAATGCAAGAATTAACATAACTTATGCATACAAATCCGCAAGAGCGCGCGCACGCGCGCGCGTGTGTGTGTGAAGACTTTTCCTTTCTTGTTTATTTTTTCTTTTTTTTCGTTTGAGAGAGAGAGGGGGGGGAGGGTGGTGGATCGAAAATTGACGAAACATCAATATAATTATTATCTGTCAAAGATACCAGCTACACACCTGACGGCGTCTTTTGTTCTGTGTTTGCCTCTCGTGTGTGCTTGAAGGTGGGTGGGTGGTTGTGGAGACAGATCAAACGAGAGGCTGACGTTCGATTCTGCTTTCCGCTTGAGGGTCAGTGAAGAAGAATGGTTTTCATCCACATCAAACGTTTGTAAGAAGAGTCGTCATTTGTTTGAAAAATTAAAACATGTTTGAAACTTATCCCCCCACCCCCACCCCACCCCCTCCCCGGCAAATCATAGCCGTTTTCCCGCTTATCAAAACCTTTGTGTGTGTGTGTGTGTGTGTGTGTGTAGGGGGTAGGGGGGTAGGGGGAGAGAACGGTGGATGGCAGGAGATGAGGTAATAGGGAAATGGGGGTGAGGGGGGGGGAGGAAGGGATGTTGAATCTTTCCTATTGGACAACTAGACGTTTGTCGTTGAAAATCCCCTAATCTTTATAATTAATATATATATATATATATATATATATATATATATATATATATATATATATATATATATAAAGGCTAATGATTCTGGGAAAATTCTGAAGGAGTTTATTAAACGTGACGAACAACAGTTTATAACTTGCAACACAGGCCCAGATTGCATGCCTCTTTGCTGTTCATATTGGAGGTAGTGGGTCGTACTACATGTCCACCTTTTCGAATCTTGATTGTCGTGGACCAGCATGTGTTAACAGTTCAAACGATGCTGCTCAGCAGTTAGAAGCAAATCCTTTTTGGTGCCTCCTTCAAGCAATACCCTGAACAACGCTGAGTTTCAATAGTTGTTTGTTTTTCTTTCTTCATAAACATTTTTAATCAGTATGTTTGTGTGCTTGACTGAAAGTTTCCATCAGTTCGTCATATTGACGACTTTTACGAGTTGTTGTTGTTCTTATTATTTTTGTTGTGTTGTTGTTGCTGCTGCTGCTGTTTGGTTTCTTTCTTTAAAAAAAATAAAATTTTTAAGCACATTCTTTGATTAAAAAAAACAACCCCAGTTGTCTTGGTTTGTTTTTATTTGGGAGGGCTTCTGTAAAAGAACACTGTCTCTTACTTTTTGCTTTTTATTGGATTCCTAAAGGACTTCTTTTCCCTGCTACACCTCCGCCCCCCCCCCCCCCCCCCCCCCCCCCCCCCCCCCCCCCCACCCCCCCCCCCCCCCCCCCCCCCCCCCCCCCCCCCCTATTTTTGTTTTTCACTTTTATAAATGACGTTGATAAATTTCACCGGTTTTTTGTTTTTTGTTTTTTTTTAATTCTTTTTTAGTCCTCATGCCCACAACACCCCCCAATACCACCCACACCCACACACAAACACACACCCTTCCCCCCCAATCTGTTCAGTACACGGACCCATCCTTTCGCTCACTGCTTGTTGTACCCGGCGGCTGGGGGCGTGTCAAACACCATGGGCCCTTGACCCTGAACCTGACCTTGACCTTGAACCGGACCTTGACCGTAGTAACCCGGGTAGGTGGGAGGAGGAGCAGTGTAGTAGGCCATCTGGGGGTTGTTGGCGGAAGTGCCTGGAACGGTGTAGACAGTGCCCGGAGGCGGAAGGGCATGAGGAGGATTGATCACGGTACCCCCCGCGGGCCCCGCCTGGGCCTCGTTCACGCCTGGCCTGTTGAAGCAGGAAATGAGGATGCCCGCCACCATGGTCAGCACGCTGCCCGCCAAGCCGACGCCGAAGCTCCAGTCGAGGGACATGTCGAAGTCCAGCTCTCCAGGCTGCCGGTCGATGAAGTCCTCGTCTCTGGAGCTTTTGACGGCGTAGGTCACGGCGGAGCTGATGCCCAGACCCGCTGAGTGAGTGGACAAACAAGCAGAACCGTCAGGTGGTGGTGGTGGTGTCTTTTTTGTTTTGTTTGTTGTTTTTTGCTCGCTTGTGTGAACAATGTGAGTCTATGGAATAAACCCTGTGTTCGGTTTGTCTGTGTGTGTGTGTGTGTGTGTGTGTGTGTGTGTGTGTCCGTGGTAATCTTTAACATTGTCATTTTCTCTGTCTGTCTGTCTGTATGTATGTATGTATGTATGTGTGTGTGTCCATTGTAATCTTTAACATTGTCATTTTCTCTGGAAATACTTTGTCTGCCAATAAATATCATATTTGGAATGAAAACAGTGGGTTTTAAAAAAATCTTCACATTCATACCAATAATATGTTGTAAGTCTTCCGGATTAAGCTGTATTTCCGGATCATGAATGGTGTATTTCGTTGAGGATCCGGATCCAAAAAATGCTTGGGTTTGAAGACAGCATGGCCTCATTTTTTTCTTCTTCTTTGCATTCAAAAGAAAAGAAATACAAATTCTGGACAGAACACATCATCAACGTGGTAACTGCATATGAATATTTTGGAGTGGTAGAATGTACATAAAAGAGAAACTGAATGGACTGTGTTGCAGTTTCTGTAACTCAGCCTGTTGAACACCAGTCTCTGCAGATCTGGAGAAAACGGCTACATGCTGCAGTGTGCTTGAGGTGATGGCAACGTCTCCTTTACAGTGGACTTTAAAGAATTTCTTAAATGCCCGAAATATATTCTAAGTGTACCAGGGTCTTTTGGTTTTATCAGTACCAATTTTAGCTTCTCCGTTGCCTTATTGGGTCAGTTTGTAAGAGTCTTTTGGTTTTATCAGTGCCAATTCGAACTTCTCCGTTGCCTTATACTGAGCCAAGTTTTCTTTTGGTTTTATTGGTGCCCATTAAAAATCTTCAGGCTTCTTCGTTGTCTAGTATTGAGCCAGTTTTCTAAGTGCATCAGAGTCTACTGGTTTTATCAGCTTGAATTAAAGATATTTAAGGATCTGTGTTGCCTTATTGAGTCAGTTTTCTAAGTGTATCAGTCTTTTGGTTTTATCAGTGCTAACTAAAATATTTAAGCTTCTCTGTTGTCTTATTGAGCCAGTAATCTTTTAAAGTCTTTCGGTTTTATCGGTGCCAATTTAAGCTTACCTCTTGCCTTAAATTGAGTCAGTTTTCTATGTGTATCAGAGTCTTTTGGTTTTATCAGTGCCCATTAAAAATGTTTTAAACTTCGTTGCCTTATATTGAGCCAGTTTTATAAATGCATCAGAGTCTACTGGTTTTATCAGTGCCCATTAAAATTGTTTAAACTTCTCCGTCGCCAGTTTTCTAAGTGTACCAACAGTCTTTTGGTTTTATCAGTGCCAAGTAAAAACATTTAAACTTCTCCGTCGCCTTACATTGAGCCAGTTTTCTAAGTGTACCAACAGTCTTTTGGTTTTATCAGTGCCAAGTAAAAACATTTCAACTTCTCCGTCGCCTTACATTGAGCCAGTTTTCTAAGTGTACCAACAGTCTTTTGGTTTTATCAGTGCCAAGTAAAAACATTTAAACTTCTCCGTCGCCTTATATTGAGCCAGTTTTCTGAGCGAATCAGAGTCTTTTGGTTTTATCAGTGCTAAGCGTCTCGTCTACGTTGTCTTATTGAGCCTTCGGTTTTTTTTTCTCTAAGTGTATCAGGGTCTGTTGGTTTCACCAGTGCCAAGCTTCATTGCCTTACATGCCAACCCCAAGGCCACTTCCAGCACTCTGTAGCGGCAGAGCTTCTCCGTGAGGAAGTTGACGCCGATGCCGTACAGGGCGGCCAGACACAGGACTGCCACGGCAGTACACTGCATGCCCTTCACCCCGTCCATCCAGCCTGTCAGCACACACACACACAGACACACACACACACACACACACACACACACACACACACACACACACACACACACACACACACACACACGTATACATACACACACACACACACACAAGTATTCATACACAAGCACGCACGCACGCACGCGCGCACGCACGCACGCACGCACGCACACACATACACACACACACACACACGTTATAGATCTGTGGTCTGACAATTGAATTATTACGACTTTGACTTAAACAAACACACAAATACACACACACACACACACACACGCACGC
Organism: Babylonia areolata; assembly: GCF_041734735.1. Lineage (NCBI taxonomy): Eukaryota > Metazoa > Mollusca > Gastropoda > Neogastropoda > Buccinidae > Babylonia > Babylonia areolata. The sequence goes on along the minus strand of NC_134904.1, from coordinate 5,315,766 downwards.
ACGCACGCACGCACGCACGCACACACACCAGCACAACACACACACACAAACAAACACACACACACACACACACACACACACACACACCAGCAGAAAACACACACACACACATACACAAAGCACACACACACACACACATATCCACACACACGCGCGCACACACACACACACACACACACACACACGCACACACACAACACACACACACACACACACACACACACACACACACACACACACCTTTCATTCACTCACTCACTCAACCACTGACCTGTGCTCTGCAGAGTGACGCACGTGGACGTATCATATATGCCCTTGAAGCACACTCTCCACAGGCCGGAGTGACCGTGCAGATAGGCACTGGAGGAGCTGAACCTGATCCTGAAGCTTGACCAGCTCGGGGTGCCGAAGCCAGTGCAGAAGGCTCCCATCCCACACACGAAAAGAATCAGCCCGATTTTGTAACCAGCATGGCGTTTGGTGAAAGCCGCCATTTCGGACACACAGCTCTTCGTCTCTCGCCTTCTACGTAGCTATTTAAATATAACTAATTATCCGCCGTAGACGAAGGAGATTATCGATCTTATACTGACTTACTGTCAACGTGCTGAATTAAAAGTCAAGGTCAAGTTTGTTCAGAGATCGGGTCTTGGTGACGGACTTGTTCAGTGCGGTCTTGGTCCGATGAAGGTTGTGTGGTTCGAGGAAGGGTTGAGTTCTTGAGTGGCCGGCCGTCCGATCGCTGTAGCGGATGGGAACTAAGAGGCTCGCCTGGCGTTCAAAGTGGGTGAGGGTGGAGGTAGGGGTGTGGGGGAGTCCTGGCTGCTGAAAGGGGGAGTGAAGCTGGGAGAGGATTGGAGTCCTGGCTACTCTTCTGGCGTTCCCAATAAGGGGTGGGGTGGGTGGGAAAAAAAAAATCTGGCTTGGCCTTAATTTGGCTGCTGCTTTAGACACAAAAACGAAAAATATGGTTAGTTGTTGTTTTGTTGTTGTTGTTGTTGCTCAAAATGTACCCAATATATGATAACCTCGATGCAGGACAACGTAAAATGGACATGGAACATATTAATACCTTTTTTTTTCGAGAGTGGGGGTAGGGGTGTGGTTGGGGGGGGGGAGATAATTATTATCAGTTTTGGCTTTGAGCCCAGACGCTAAAGGGAATCATGGAATATAAAGCCACACAGATACCACAACAACGTCCGACAATGAAGCCGGAAACAAACATGAAAGAAAACTGGACACAGAAACCCAGAACATGTATAGCACGATTACAGTGACAAACAGCACAGAAACCCAGAACATGTATAGCACGATTACAGTGACAAACAGCACAGAAACCCAGAACATGTATAGCACGATTACAGTGACAAACAGCACAGAAACCCAGAACATGTATAACACAATCACAGTAACAAACAACACAGAAACGCAGAAAATGTATAACACGACCACAGTGACAAACAGCACAGAAACCCAGAACATGTATAACACGATTACAGTGACAAACAACACAGAAACACAGAAAATGTATAGCACGATTACAGTGACAAACAGCACAGAAACCCAGAACATGTATAACACGATTACAGTGACAAACAACACAGAAACACAGAAAATGTATAGCACGATTACAGTGACAAACAGCACAGAAACCCAGAACATGTATAACACGATTACAGTGACAACAATACAGAACACAGAAATGTATAGCACGATTACAGATGACAAACAGCACAGAAACCCAGAACATGTATAACACAATCACAGTAACAAACAACACAGAAACGCAGAAAATGTATAACACGACCACAGTGACAAACAACACAAACACAGAAAATGTATAACACGATCACAGTGACAAACAGCACAGAAACCCAGAACATGTATAACACAATCACAGTAACAAACAACACAGAAACGCAGAAAATGTATAACACGACCACAGTGACAAACAACACAAACACAGAAAATGTATAACACAATCACAGTGACAAACAACACAGAAACCCAGAACATGTATAACATGATTACAATGACAAACAACACAGAAACCCAGAACATGTATAACATGATCACAGTGACAAACAACACAGAAACCTGGAGCATGTAAAACACAACTGCAGTGACTTACAACATAGAATACCAGAACATGTATAACACAATTGCAGAGACTAACAACACAGAATCCCAAAACATGTATAACACAAATTACATTGACAAACAACCCAGAAACCCAGAATATGTATAACACAATTACATTACAGTGACAAACAACACAGAACCTCAGAACATGTATTATACGATTACAGTGACAAACAGAAACCCAGAAGCTTGTAATACCGAACAGTGAGATCCACATACTGAACAGAATATAAGGTGATAGCACATACCAACATCCCTCCTCGATAAGCAGAAGCGGCCAACCCTCTAGTTACATTCACATTCACGAAAAAGGTTACCCCATCTCCATCTCACCCACCTACCCACCCACAGAGAGACAGAGACAGAGACAGAGAGAGAGAGAGAGAGTATTGGTGGGTGAGTGTGGGTAATGTGCGTGTGTGAGACACGGACACGGACACGGAGATGGATATTGTTTTATTGCCATTGACAATACCATCCTTTGGCAAGGGGGACAATATATGAACAAAAAATAACGACGGTTTACAGAGAAATTGACACATTGCTAAGAGTAAAGAGAAAATCAACGACAAGCAACAACAATAGCAACAATAACATCAACAAAATCATAAAATACAATTAACATATTGTTAAGATTAAAAAGTAAAAATAGAAAAGCTCGACCATCCAACTTTCTAAAAAGTCATTCAGAATTATAAACTGTGGAACTGGCATCAGGGTAACAGTGTTTTTCGATAACGTTTAGGCTCCCGAAGATAATTTCATTTTCCGACAATCCCAAGCTCGGGCGATAAATTTCGCTAGTGGTCTTATTCTTACTTCATCATCTATCAAAAGCGTACTGGTAAGGTTCATGTTCTCTAAGTTTTCACCGTTGAAAATTAAGCATTTCTTTCGAATTTCTTTATAATACTTACACATAGAAAGGAAATGAGTTTCATCTTCAGCTGAAGCACCACACATAGGACAAGGGGACCGTGCGGACGTGTCAGCAGAGAACCATTTTTTGTTAGCATCTAGGCCTAAAGGTCTAAGTCTGAATCGAGTCAGGCTTGTTCTGTGCCAGTTATTACTTATTACTTTAATGTAATTTTCTGTCTTAAAAAATGTTCTTAAAAGAGAGGAACCAATTGTGTTTTTCTGACTCTTCAATGTGGGCATGCCAATCCTGTTTGTACGAATCAGTTAATCTGTCTTGAATTTCTGCGAGAAATATTCGATCATTGTCAACATCCTGACACATCCAGACAATCCCAAAGCCCTGTGTGGTTAAAACATTCTTTACAAAAAAAGAAAAGAAAAAAAAGCCCAATTTTCTTTCCCAGAATATAACTGATTTAGCATCATTCCATAAGCTTGTCTGCTTATTCTTGTCAGTGGGAGCTGTATTAATCCAAGCCAGTATCTAATACATTTGATCTTTGTTTTTATATGTAGTGGGTATCGACCAGTTTTACCATATGACATTTTATTGGCCGAATGCAAAGGCACCGAAAGGAAGCGTTTAATTGCATATGTATGAACTTTTTCCATTTCTTGATTATCGTTCAGTCCCCAGATTTCTGCACCATATGTTAGACCTGGTTCAATTTGTGAGTCAAATAGTTTCCAGAATATAGAGAAATCGATACAATTAATTTTTTTTATAATTTTTATTTATTTATATTTTTTAAAGATCTTATAATCTCCATTGCCTTCTTCTGTCCTTTTCTACAACTTTCCCATCCATGCACTTCGAAGACTCAACTTAGTTGTAAACGGAAGACCTAAGTATCTATTAGAATTTGTTACTTTAACCTCACAGTCTCCATAGAACCATTTTTCATGAATTGAAAGATGCCCTCCCTTTCGAAAAGCCATTACATTCGTTATGTCCAGATTTACCGTCAAATCTAACCTATCAGCCTCGAACTTCAGTGCATCCAATTGGTTTTGTAGCCATATAACAGTGTCTGATATAAGAATAACGTCATCAGCAAACAATAACAAAAACACTTCAACAGCACCAGGAATTAACTGTATGCCGTGTCTTCCCTTTTTTGTCACCTCTATAGCAAGTTCACTGATGAAAAATGAAAATAGTTGGTGACTCAACAAACAGCCTTGTTTTAACTCCACGTGGGCATGTTTAACTCCACGTGGGCATTCAAACAGGTCAGAGTACATACATCTATTACGTACACATGCAAGCACCGACTTGTATACATATTTAAGTGCCATTTAGGCCTTTTTTTGCGTAGTATGTTCCACAACATGAGTGTGTGTGTGTGTGTGTGTGTGTGTGTGTGTGTGTGTGTGTGTGTGTGTGTGTGTGTGTGTGTGTGTGTGTGTGTGTGAGAGAGAGAGAGAGAGAGAGAGAGAGAGCATTCGAAAGTAAAAGAGCATATCATTTATCTTCTGTCGCAGTTTTAGATTGATAATTAGAATGTATTTCGTAGAGTTAACAGTACACAGAGTCAGTGAACTTAATGATATAATACCATGTATACGCGAACGGCAGACCACTGGGCAAAACTCGCTGTTCTAAAAAAAATAGATGGATAGCTCATTGGCCAGGAAAGCTGAAGCCAACTGGACGCCACACTGAAACTTGTATTCGGCTGTCAGTCCGTTGAGAACTAGTTTGCTAACTGGTGGTAGTTCGTGAACTGAAACCGTGTATCTTCGATGAAATCGTGTTATGTTTGCCCCCCACGACATGCCAAATGTTGTGTCTTGATTGATATCTGCCAATGGTTTGATTTATCAATGTTATTACAGGAAAACAGTGCAGTGACACGTATCGCATACTTGCTGTGGAGGCATACACAGGAATGTCAGCTTAACTAACGCCGCGAGCAAGTGAAAGCTTGCCGTGAAGCTGTCATCATTGCCAGCTGAGCGCTCGGCTACATATATGGAGTTACTGCTTCGCGCTGTACTGACGCGGGTAACAAAATGGCTGACTGATCATTTCCGCTGGCTTCAGTTAGCAAAGGGGCTCAAAGAAGGCATGTGCTATCTTTAGAACAGGGGGCAAAACTACTGCGGAAAGGGGTACGCAAACAGCATGCGAGACGTGGAACGGTGCCAGTTGGCTCGCTCAAGGTCGACATGACTGGAGATATGTCGGCGACTCATATTACACGTCAGCCGGAGTGAGGAGGATTAAATTTGTTATTCGTTCGCAAAGAGCTTACATCTCAGTTACACATGTATGCACTGTTCTGACACACGTATGCACTGTTCTTACACATGTATGCACTGTCCATACACTTACGCAAGTGCGGAATATTATTGTATACCACACAGAGGATGTTTTGCAGTTATACTGATTATGCAATATATTTTCAGGTATACGATATGCTGACTGACCAAGACAATTTGTCTATATTTGAATTTGATTATACTGTTTTCAATTCGACATGATTTTACACGAACACTGTCATACCCTCTGTGTGTGTGTGTGTGTGTGTGTGTGTGTGTGTGTGTGTGTGTGTGTTTTGAAACAAACCAACAAACAGTACCGCACGTCCAAAGATTTAACAACAACAACAACAAACAGTCGATTAACAGCTTTTCATCCACCTGACAGTAATTATGCAAGTGGGGGTGGGGCAGTGGCGTGTGTGTGTGTGTGGAGGGGGGGGGGGGGGCATTAAAGGAGGTAAGTCAGATTAATGCTTGCTTTTTTTTTTTTTAAGTGGTCAAGATCCCGTGGTTTGAGTCATCGCTTTGTCCACATCCCATCCTCCTAAGTCTAATCAAAATGCTTGTCCCCTTTTGCCCCCCTCCCCACCTCCCCCCCCCCCCCCCCAAATTTAACCAGCACTTTCCCGTTTAACTCTCTCCATACGAACGGCGAACGGGACGACGTTAACAGCGTTTCACCCCAATTACCATCATCAAAATATTGCAAGTGGAAGGCTCTTATACTGAAGAGGTGAATGTTGACAAAGAATACCACAATTCTGACGACGGAAGCTAAAGGTTGGGTCATTCAGACACCCACTGGACATCCGATGGGTCTGTGTAGAGGAGAAGAGAGGACTGGCCGTACTGAGTGAGTTAACAGTGACCAAGCTGCAAGTGTGGTTCATTGTTGTGTTGTATGAAATGAAATGAAATGGAAGTATTGTACTTGTTCATAGTTCAGTTTCGGAAGATATTCTCCTATCAATACCGCTGATTAATAAAAACCAAACTTTTTTTTTCCGTTTAATTCTTTGAGGAAACAACTTTCCACTGACACTGCTTATTAAAAAGAAAAAAGAAAAAAAAAGAAAGAAAAAAAAGGACAAGATCCTACTGACACCCCTGATTTAAGAAAACTGACACTTCTTTCATCGAGGTCAATTTTCTACCAACACTACTGATTTGAATAAAACAATATTTCATTGAAGACAAGTTTCCATTATCAACACTCATCTCAAAACAAAAACAAAACAAAAACAAAAAAGGAAACATATTTCATTGAGAACAAGTCTACACTAACACTCCTGATAAAAAAAAGAAAAGAAAAAAAGAAAAGATTCTTCTTTCAATGAGGACAATTGTCCATTGACACTCATGATTTTTTTAAAATCTTCTTTTCCTTAGGACAATTGTCCATTGACACTCTTGATTTGTTTTTGTTTTTTTAATCTTCTTTTCCTTGGGACAATTGTCCATTGACACTCATGATTTTGTTTTTAATCTTCTTTCCCTTTGGACAATTGTCCATTGACACTCACGATTTAAAAAAAATCTTCTTTCCCTTTGGACAATTGTCCATTGACACTCATGATTTTTTTTTTAAATCTTCTTTCCCTTAGGACAATTGTCAATTGACACTCATGATTTTTTTTTAAATCTTCTTTCCCTTAGGACAATTGTCCATTGACACTCATGATTTTTTTAAAATCTTCTTTTCCTTAGGACAATTGTCCATTGACACTCTTGATTTGTTTTTGTTTTTTAATCTTCTTTTCCTTGGGACAATTGTCCATTGACACTCATGATTTTGTTTTTAATCTTCTTTCCCTTAGGACAATTGTCCATTGACACTCACGATTTTTAAAAAAAAATCTTCTTTCCCTTAGGACAATTGTCCATTGACACATGATTTTTTTTAAAATCTTCTTTCCCTTAGGACAATTGTCCATTGACACTCATGATTTTTTAAAAATCTTCTTTCCCTTAGGACAATTGTCCATTGACACTCATGATTTTTTTTTTAAATCTTCTTTCCCTTAGGACAATTGTCCATTGACACTCATGATTTTTTTTTTAATCTTCTTTCCCTTAGGACAATTGTCCATTGACACTCTTGATCTTGTCTTCTCTCCCTTTAGGTTCCTGATTAAAAATAAATAAATCTTCATTTATTAAGCATAAGTCTCCACCGACACTGCTGATACTTAAAACAAAAAAAAAAAGTTCTTATTTCATTGACAAGTGTCCACCAATATTCCAGATATGTAAAAAGTTTTACTTTTCCACTGAGGACACGTCTCCAAAGACACTGCAGATTTCGTTTTAAGAAAAATTTCTTCTTCTTTCTTTGAGGACAAGTATCCATCCATACTCCTAATTTAAAAAAAAAAATCTTCTTTCATTAGGTCCTCCACCTATACTTCTAAAGCCCCTTGACTGCCATAAATGTATGACGTACGTGCATAGTGACGTCATCAGTGACGCCATCACAGAGAGAGAAATAGCTCTGGAAGGCTGAAAATTCACACAGTTCGTCTAGAGTGTTATATCTCCAGAACATTTTCTCAGATTTAGGCTTATTGTTTTGGATAATGTTTTATGACCTGAAACACCAGTTTCTGCTGGTTTTCCCCTGGCACTGAAAGGGGTTTTAAAAGGGTTTTTGTTGTTGTTGTTGTTTTTCCTTGACGACATGTCTCCACCAACACTCTTGGTTAAATAAAATCCTCTTTCATTATGGACAAGACTTCACCAATACTCCTGCATTTTGAAAATGTTTTCTTCTTTCATAAAAGACAAAGTGTCCACTGACACTTGTGATATCAAAACGGTATGTTCTTCTCCCATTGAGGACAATTCTCTAGCAACACTGCTGGTTAAAAAAAAAATTCTTTTGTGAGGAAAAGTCTTCACCAACGCTCCTGATTAAAAAAAAAAAACTTCTTTCATTAAGGACAAGTCTCAAATGATACTGCTTGGTTTTTGAAAACTTTTCTGTTTTGAGGAAAAGTCTTCACAAACACTGCTGGTTAAAAAAAAACAACAACTTTCTTTCATTAAGGACAAGTCTTCACAAACACTGCTGGTTTAAAAAAAAAAAAAATCTTCTTTCATTAAGGACAAGTCTGCACCAACACTCCTGGTTTTTTTTGGGTTTTTTGTTTTTGTTTTGTTTTTATTAAGAAAATATTCATCTTTCATTTGGGACAATTATCCACTGACACGCCTGATTAAAAAATTTTTTCTTTTTTTTTCTTTTTGATTGAGGACATGTCTTTTTTTTGTCCTACCCCCCACACCCCAAAAAAAACCAAAAAAACCAAACAACAACAACAACAAAAACCCACAAAAAACTGACAATGATGGGTCGTGGTTTGTGCCATATTCTAAACATACCTGTCATAAAAGTATTTACAAGGTTCAGGGTAGGATATGTCACCATTAAAATAATCGTTTCATAAACTTGTAAACGATGTCTTGTTGAAGATGGTCATTACTGCCCATTTTGCAAAAACACTGTCTTGAAACTGAGATCTGCTTTCTTTTCTTTCTTTCTTTTTTTTTTTTTTAATTTTCCACCCCCCCTCCCCATCACCCATCCCCCTCCCTCCCCTCCCCACACACGCCTGTGACACAAGCCACTCGCCACTACTCTCTCTACAATAATTTGCCCAATCAAATATTCCCGAACACTTACAGATGAATTATACCCTAATTCACCATGAGAAACATTTCGCCGTAAACTAAACTTTCAATATTCAGATTTACTCTTTTAATGACATGATTAATCAAAGTGTACGTATATACCTATTTGATGGAAAGACTAGGGGGGTAGAGGAGGTGCAGGGTAATGTGTGTGTGTGTGTGTGTGTGTGTGTGTTGTGGAGCTCATGTACGTTTATATGTATTTGACTGTGCTTTCATATCTGTGAAACTGCATGTTTGGTGCATATCTGTTATGCATGTGTGGGTGTATGTGTGAATGTGTGTCTTCATGTTTTACATTTATTTGCTTATTTATCATCATTGTTGTCTTATTTATTTATTTATTTATCATTTATTATTATTATTATTATTATTATTATTATTATTATTTTATTATTATCATTACTACTACCTTTTTTATATCATAATTATTATTTATTTATTTATGTAAGCTTATCTGTTATTTATTCACTTTTTTTTTCTCAAGGCCTGACTAAGCGCGTTGGGTTACGCTGCTGGTCAGGCATCTGCTTGGCAGATGTGGTGTAGCGTATATGGATTTGTCCGAACGCAGTGACGCCTCCTTGAGCTATTGAAACTGAAACTGAAACTGGAAAGACTAGCAGTATTTCGGTTTAAAGCATTAGCCTCGCGACAAAGCTGTGTTAATAATATTATGACGCGAGAAATGAGATTTTGTCAGAAGCTTTGTGCGCATATTTGACCTCCATTGTAATGGAAAACAGTCCTCTGCAGCTAAACAATTCTGAGGTCTGACAGTCTATTTTGCGCGACGCGCGCGCATGTGTGTGTGTGTGTGTGTGTGTGTGTGTGTGTGTGTGTGTGTGTGTGTGTGTGTGTTCTCCCACTCCCTCTGTGTGTGTACAGTCAGAGGCAAACGCTGTAAAATACGCTAACATCTGTGACCATTAATTCTATACAGCACGTCAGCCCCCCCCCCCCCCCCCCCCCCCCCCCCCCCCCCCTAACCCCTCCTGGTCAAGGGCCAGTTTTTTGCTTGGCTAGTGCTTGGCGATCAGCTTTGTTGACCCTAAGTCCACTGAGACGGAAAGCATGCTAGAAAATAGGCCAGCAAAGCTTTACCACACACTATCTCTTCCATTACAAAGCGTGTTAAACACACACACACACACACACACACACACAGATTCACACACACACACACACACACACACACACACACCTGTGACACGAACTACTCACCACCACACTCTACAATAACTTGCCCAATCAATATTCCCCAAACACTGTCGTTGTTTTTTTCCTGAAAGCTTCGGAGTCACCAACGTTGTGTATGAACACCTGCTCATGTCACTAACCTGACAGAGCTGTAGTAGATCCGGGTAGTCCAGCAGTGCCCTGTAGTGTCGGGATAAACTGCTCACAAGTGTCTCTCCGTCCCAGCGCAGTACAGGTATAGTAACCAACCAACCAATCCAGTCTCAGCAGATCGGACGAAACGACGTCAGTGTTTTCTGCTTCACTGCTTGTGTAGCTGGGCTGCGTTCAGCCCGTGTGTTACGTAGGACTACGGAGCGCTGTGTATTGCAACACGAACCGTTCAGCGTGGTCGCATAGATGATACACAGTTATAATTGCTCGTTTGTAGAACACGTGGCAGTATCTGCACCTGTGGGACTGTGAGCGTCGGTAGGCGAGAGAGTGGGGAAGGGACTGCACAACTCCTCCTCACTAAAAGAAAAGTCACCTGTGCTGGTTAGGCAACCAGGCTTCGCTTCCTGGGAAACTGATGCCCTTCACCGCTCTCGCTGGAGGATGCTGTGCTCTAGTGGCATAAAGACGTTTGAAAACAAGAGAACGCTGGCCATTAAGGAGAAGCGTGAGCGAAATAAGCAGGGCTCAACTTCTGGAGATGTTTTCCCGTGCAACACCTGTGGGAAGTGCTGCACATCCAGAATCGGCCTCTTCTCCCATATGAGGACACACACCAACAGATAAGCCTGCCTGCCTACTCATCCGTCGGTCCGGCGGGAGACTCCATCAGAGCACAGTGTCTTTTGTAGAGACAAGTGTCACTCCGTCCCAAAGTATCAGTATCAGTATCAGTAGCTCAAGGAGGCGTCACTGCGTTCGGACAAATCCATATACGCTACACCACATCTGCCAAGCAGATGCCTGACCAGCAGCGTAACCCAACGCGCTTAGTCAGGCCTTGAAAAAAAAAAAATATATATATATATATATATAAGCGTACATACATAAATAAATAAATAATAATTATGATGAAAAAAAAAATAGTAGTAATGAAAATAATGATAAAATAATAATAATAAATGAATAATTAAATAAATAAGACAACAATGATGACAAATAAGCAAATAAATAAAAAACATGAAGACACACATTCACACATACACCCACACATGCATAACAGATATGCCCCAAAAACGCAGTTTCATAGATATGAAAGCACAGTCAAATACATATAAACGTACATGAGCTCCAACACACACACACACACACACACACACACACACCACAAATTTCCCTGCACCTCCTCTACCCCCTCCTCCACACACTCGGAGTTTCTAGTCTATGTATCGCAGCTTCCACGGCACACACACACACACACACAAAGACGCACACGCACACACACACACACACACACTCACACACACAGATGAACACTTACTTGTAAAAGCACACACACACACGCCCATGTCTCCCACCCCCAACCCCCCACACATATATACAAAGATATATATATAATATATACGTTCCAATATCCTGATGCTCCCACAGTGTAGGCATGCATACACTCACATACCTCATCCTCTATCTCACCTCCTCCCTGCACCCCCATCTCTCCCTCACACACACACACACACAAGACACACACACACACACAGACACACACACACACACACACACACACACACACACACACACACACACATGCACAGAACTCTCCTGACACTTGTGTACACTTACACTCTCACGCATGCACAAACGCACTCAAAAACATAGACCCACACA